>NW_027331245.1:0-300000 GCF_022965805.1 Primulina eburnea
TGGATTGACATTTCTATGGACTTTATTTTGGGTTGCCTAGGACTAAGAAGGGAGGGATTCTATTTTTGTTGTTGTGGATTGATTCTCCAAGATGGCACATTTTATAGCTTGTCATAAACCCGATGATGCTTGACTTTATGGGCTAAACTTGGCACAAAATTGTTGTTTTCTACTACTTGTCATCCTCAAACGGATGGACAAACTGAAGTTGTCAATAGAACTTTGGGAACACTTTTGCGTGCTATTCTTAAAAAGATCTTGGATTGACATTTCTATGGACTTTATTTTGGGGTTGCCTAGGACTAAGAAGGGGAGGTATTATATTTTTGTTGTTGTGGATTGATTCTCTAAGATGGCACATTTTATAGCTTGTCATAAAATCCGATGATGCTTCAAACATGGCGGATTTGTTCTTTAGATAAGTCGCTAGGTTGCATGACATGCCTAGGACTATTGTTTCTAGTCGCGATGTTAAATTCTTGAGTTACTTTTGGTAGACTTTATGGGCTAAACTTGGCACAAAATTGTTGTTTTCTACTACTTGTCATCCTCAAACGGATGGACAAACTGAAGTTGTCAATAGAACTTTGGGAACACTTTTGCGTGCTATTCTTAAAAAGAACTTGGATTGACATTTCTATGGACTTTATTTTGGGGTTGCCTAGGACTAAGAAGGGGAGGGATTCTATTTTTGTTGTTGTGGATAGATTCTCTAAGATGGCACATTTTATAGCTTGTCATAAAACCGATGATGCTTCAAACATTGCGGATTTGTTCTTTAGAGAAGTCGTTAGGTTGCATGGCATGCCTAGGACTATTGTTTCTGGTCGCGATGTTAAATTCTTGAGTTACTTTTGGAAGACTTTATGGGCTAAACTTGGCACAAAATTGTTGTTTTCTACTACTTGTCATCCTCAAACGGATGGACAAACTGAAGTTGTCAATAGAACTTTGGGAACACTTTTGCGTGCTATTCTTAAAAAGAACTTGGATTGACATTTCTATGGACTTTATTTGGGGTTGCCTAGGACTAAGAAGGGGAGGGATTCTATTTTGTTGTTGTGGATAGATTCTCTAAGATGGCACATTTTATAGCTTGTCATAAAACCGATGATGCTTCAAACATTGCGGATTTGTTCTTTAGAGAAGTCGTTAGGTTGCATGGCATGCCTAGGACTATTGTTTCTGGTCGCGATGTTAAATTCTTGAGTTACTTTTGGAAGACTTTATGGGCTAAACTTGGCACAAAATTGTTGTTTTCTACTACTTGTCATCCTCAAACGGATGGACAAACTGAAGTTGTCAATAGAACTTTGGGAACACTTTTGCGTGCTATTCTTAAAAAGAACTTGGATTGACATTTCTATGGACTTTATTTTGGGGTTGCCTAGGACTAAGAAGGGGAGGGATTCTATTTTTGTTGTTGTGGATAGATTCTCTAAGATGGCACATTTTATAGCTTGTCATAAAACCGATGATGCTTCAAACATTGCGGATTTGTTCTTTAGAGAAGTCGTTAGGTTGCATGGCATGCCTAGGACTATTGTTTCTGGTCGCGATGTTAAATTCTTGAGTTACTTTTGGAAGACTTTATGGGCTAAACTTGGCACAAAATTGTTGTTTTCTACTACTTGTCATCCTCAAACGGATGGACAAACTGAAGTTGTCAATAGAACTTTGGGAACACTTTTGCGTGCTATTCTTAAAAAGAACTTGGATTGACATTTCTATGGACTTTATTTTGGGGTTGCCTAGGACTAAGAAGGGGAGGGATTCTATTTTTGTTGTTGTGGATAGATTCTCTAAGATGGCACATTTTATAGCTTGTCATAAAACCGATGATGCTTCAAACATTGCGGATTTGTTCTTTAGAGAAGTCGTTAGGTTGCATGGCATGCCTAGGACTATTGTTTCTGGTCGCGATGTTAAATTCTTGAGTTACTTTTGGAAGACTTTATGGGCTAAACTTGGCACAAAATTGTTGTTTTCTACTACTTGTCATCCTCAAACGGATGGACAAACTGAAGTTGTCAATAGAACTTTGGGAACACTTTTGCGTGCTATTCTTAAAAAGAACTTGGATTGACATTTCTATGGACTTTATTTTGGGGTTGCCTAGGACTAAGAAGGGGAGGGATTCTATTTTTGTTGTTGTGGATAGATTCTCTAAGATGGCACATTTTATAGCTTGTCATAAAACCGATGATGCTTCAAACATTGCGGATTTGTTCTTTAGAGAAGTCGTTAGGTTGCATGGCATGCCTAGGACTATTGTTTCTGGTCGCGATGTTAAATTCTTGAGTTACTTTTGGAAGACTTTATGGGCTAAACTTGGCACAAAATTGTTGTTTTCTACTACTTGTCATCCTCAAACGGATGGACAAACTGAAGTTGTCAATAGAACTTTGGGAACACTTTTGCGTGCTATTCTTAAAAAGAACTTGGATTGACATTTCTATGGACTTTATTTTGGGGTTGCCTAGGACTAAGAAGGGGAGGGATTCTATTTTTGTTGTTGTGGATAGATTCTCTAAGATGGCACATTTTATAGCTTGTCATAAAACCGATGATGCTTCAAACATTGCGGATTTGTTCTTTAGAGAAGTCGTTAGGTTGCATGGCATGCCTAGGACTATTGTTTCTGGTCGCGATGTTAAATTCTTGAGTTACTTTTGGAAGACTTTATGGGCTAAACTTGGCACAAAATTGTTGTTTTCTACTACTTGTCATCCTCAAACGGATGGACAAACTGAAGTTGTCAATAGAACTTTGGGAACACTTTTGCGTGCTATTCTTAAAAAGAACTTGGATTGACATTTCTATGGACTTTATTTTGGGGTTGCCTAGGACTAAGAAGGGGAGGGATTCTATTTTTGTTGTTGTGGATAGATTCTCTAAGATGGCACATTTTATAGCTTGTCATAAAACCGATGATGCTTCAAACATTGCGGATTTGTTCTTTAGAGAAGTCGTTAGGTTGCATGGCATGCCTAGGACTATTGTTTCTGGTCGCGATGTTAAATTCTTGAGTTACTTTTGGAAGACTTTATGGGCTAAACTTGGCACAAAATTGTTGTTTTCTACTACTTGTCATCCTCAAACGGATGGACAAACTGAAGTTGTCAATAGAACTTTGGGAACACTTTTGCGTGCTATTCTTAAAAAGAACTTGGATTGACATTTCTATGGACTTTATTTTGGGGTTGCCTAGGACTAAGAAGGGGAGGGATTCTATTTTTGTTGTTGTGGATAGATTCTCTAAGATGGCACATTTTATAGCTTGTCATAAAACCGATGATGCTTCAAACATTGCGGATTTGTTCTTTAGAGAAGTCGTTAGGTTGCATGGCATGCCTAGGACTATTGTTTCTGGTCGCGATGTTAAATTCTTGAGTTACTTTTGGAAGACTTTATGGGCTAAACTTGGCACAAAATTGTTGTTTTCTACTACTTGTCATCCTCAAACGGATGGACAAACTGAAGTTGTCAATAGAACTTTGGGAACACTTTTGCGTGCTATTCTTAAAAAGAACTTGGATTGACATTTCTATGGACTTTATTTTGGGGTTGCCTAGGACTAAGAAGGGGAGGGATTCTATTTTTGTTGTTGTGGATAGATTCTCTAAGATGGCACATTTTATAGCTTGTCATAAAACCGATGATGCTTCAAACATTGCGGATTTGTTCTTTAGAGAAGTCGTTAGGTTGCATGGCATGCCTAGGACTATTGTTTCTGGTCGCGATGTTAAATTCTTGAGTTACTTTTGGAAGACTTTATGGGCTAAACTTGGCACAAAATTGTTGTTTTCTACTACTTGTCATCCTCAAACGGATGGACAAACTGAAGTTGTCAATAGAACTTTGGGAACACTTTTGCGTGCTATTCTTAAAAAGAACTTGGATTGACATTTCTATGGACTTTATTTTGGGGTTGCCTAGGACTAAGAAGGGGAGGGATTCTATTTTTGTTGTTGTGGATAGATTCTCTAAGATGGCACATTTTATAGCTTGTCATAAAACCGATGATGCTTCAAACATTGCGGATTTGTTCTTTAGAGAAGTCGTTAGGTTGCATGGCATGCCTAGGACTATTGTTTCTGGTCGCGATGTTAAATTCTTGAGTTACTTTTGGAAGACTTTATGGGCTAAACTTGGCACAAAATTGTTGTTTTCTACTACTTGTCATCCTCAAACGGATGGACAAACTGAAGTTGTCAATAGAACTTTGGGAACACTTTTGCGTGCTATTCTTAAAAAGAACTTGGATTGACATTTCTATGGACTTTATTTTGGGGTTGCCTAGGACTAAGAAGGGGAGGGATTCTATTTTTGTTGTTGTGGATAGATTCTCTAAGATGGCACATTTTATAGCTTGTCATAAAACCGATGATGCTTCAAACATTGCGGATTTGTTCTTTAGAGAAGTCGTTAGGTTGCATGGCATGCCTAGGACTATTGTTTCTGGTCGCGATGTTAAATTCTTGAGTTACTTTTGGAAGACTTTATGGGCTAAACTTGGCACAAAATTGTTGTTTTCTACTACTTGTCATCCTCAAACGGATGGACAAACTGAAGTTGTCAATAGAACTTTGGGAACACTTTTGCGTGCTATTCTTAAAAAGAACTTGGATTGACATTTCTATGGACTTTATTTTGGGGTTGCCTAGGACTAAGAAGGGGAGGGATTCTATTTTTGTTGTTGTGGATAGATTCTCTAAGATGGCACATTCAAACATTGCGGATTTGTTCTTTAGAGAAGTCGTTAGGTTGCATGGCATGCCTAGGACTATTGTTTCTGGTCGCGATGTTAAATTCTTGAGTTACTTTTGGAAGACTTTATGGGCTAAACTTGGCACAAAATTGTTGTTTTCTACTACTTGTCATCCTCAAACGGATGGACAAACTGAAGTTGTCAATAGAACTTTGGGAACACTTTTGCGTGCTATTCTTAAAAAGAACTTGGATTGACATTTCTATGGACTTTATTTTGGGGTTGCCTAGGACTAAGAAGGGGAGGGATTCTATTTTTGTTGTTGTGGATAGATTCTCTAAGATGGCACATTTTATAGCTTGTCATAAAACCGATGATGCTTCAAACATTGCGGATTTGTTCTTTAGAGAAGTCGTTAGGTTGCATGGCATGCCTAGGACTATTGTTTCTGGTCGCGATGTTAAATTCTTGAGTTACTTTTGGAAGACTTTATGGGCTAAACTTGGCACAAAATTGTTGTTTTCTACTACTTGTCATCCTCAAACGGATGGACAAACTGAAGTTGTCAATAGAACTTTGGGAACACTTTTGCGTGCTATTCTTAAAAAGAACTTGGATTGACATTTCTATGGACTTTATTTTGGGGTTGCCTAGGACTAAGAAGGGGAGGGATTCTATTTTTGTTGTTGTGGATAGATTCTCTAAGATGGCACATTTTATAGCTTGTCATAAAACCGATGATGCTTCAAACATTGCGGATTTGTTCTTTAGAGAAGTCGTTAGGTTGCATGGCATGCCTAGGACTATTGTTTCTGGTCGCGATGTTAAATTCTTGAGTTACTTTTGGAAGACTTTATGGGCTAAACTTGGCACAAAATTGTTGTTTTCTACTACTTGTCATCCTCAAACGGATGGACAAACTGAAGTTGTCAATAGAACTTTGGGAACACTTTTGCGTGCTATTCTTAAAAAGAACTTGGATTGACATTTCTATGGACTTTATTTTGGGGTTGCCTAGGACTAAGAAGGGGAGGGATTCTATTTTTGTTGTTGTGGATAGATTCTCTAAGATGGCACATTTTATAGCTTGTCATAAAACCGATGATGCTTCAAACATTGCGGATTTGTTCTTTAGAGAAGTCGTTAGGTTGCATGGCATGCCTAGGACTATTGTTTCTGGTCGCGATGTTAAATTCTTGAGTTACTTTTGGAAGACTTTATGGGCTAAACTTGGCACAAAATTGTTGTTTTCTACTACTTGTCATCCTCAAACGGATGGACAAACTGAAGTTGTCAATAGAACTTTGGGAACACTTTTGCGTGCTATTCTTAAAAAGAACTTGGATTGACATTTCTATGGACTTTATTTTGGGGTTGCCTAGGACTAAGAAGGGGAGGGATTCTATTTTTGTTGTTGTGGATAGATTCTCTAAGATGGCACATTTTATAGCTTGTCATAAAACCGATGATGCTTCAAACATTGCGGATTTGTTCTTTAGAGAAGTCGTTAGGTTGCATGGCATGCCTAGGACTATTGTTTCTGGTCGCGATGTTAAATTCTTGAGTTACTTTTGGAAGACTTTATGGGCTAAACTTGGCACAAAATTGTTGTTTTCTACTACTTGTCATCCTCAAACGGATGGACAAACTGAAGTTGTCAATAGAACTTTGGGAACACTTTTGCGTGCTATTCTTAAAAAGAACTTGGATTGACATTTCTATGGACTTTATTTTGGGGTTGCCTAGGACTAAGAAGGGGAGGGATTCTATTTTTGTTGTTGTGGATAGATTCTCTAAGATGGCACATTTTATAGCTTGTCATAAAACCGATGATGCTTCAAACATTGCGGATTTGTTCTTTAGAGAAGTCGTTAGGTTGCATGGCATGCCTAGGACTATTGTTTCTGGTCGCGATGTTAAATTCTTGAGTTACTTTTGGAAGACTTTATGGGCTAAACTTGGCACAAAATTGTTGTTTTCTACTACTTGTCATCCTCAAACGGATGGACAAACTGAAGTTGTCAATAGAACTTTGGGAACACTTTTGCGTGCTATTCTTAAAAAGAACTTGGATTGACATTTCTATGGACTTTATTTTGGGGTTGCCTAGGACTAAGAAGGGGAGGGATTCTATTTTTGTTGTTGTGGATAGATTCTCTAAGATGGCACATTTTATAGCTTGTCATAAAACCGATGATGCTTCAAACATTGCGGATTTGTTCTTTAGAGAAGTCGTTAGGTTGCATGGCATGCCTAGGACTATTGTTTCTGGTCGCGATGTTAAATTCTTGAGTTACTTTTGGAAGACTTTATGGGCTAAACTTGGCACAAAATTGTTGTTTTCTACTACTTGTCATCCTCAAACGGATGGACAAACTGAAGTTGTCAATAGAACTTTGGGAACACTTTTGCGTGCTATTCTTAAAAAGAACTTGGATTGACATTTCTATGGACTTTATTTTGGGGTTGCCTAGGACTAAGAAGGGGAGGGATTCTATTTTTGTTGTTGTGGATAGATTCTCTAAGATGGCACATTTTATAGCTTGTCATAAAACCGATGATGCTTCAAACATTGCGGATTTGTTCTTTAGAGAAGTCGTTAGGTTGCATGGCATGCCTAGGACTATTGTTTCTGGTCGCGATGTTAAATTCTTGAGTTACTTTTGGAAGACTTTATGGGCTAAACTTGGCACAAAATTGTTGTTTTCTACTACTTGTCATCCTCAAACGGATGGACAAACTGAAGTTGTCAATAGAACTTTGGGAACACTTTTGCGTGCTATTCTTAAAAAGAACTTGGATTGACATTTCTATGGACTTTATTTTGGGGTTGCCTAGGACTAAGAAGGGGAGGGATTCTATTTTTGTTGTTGTGGATAGATTCTCTAAGATGGCACATTTTATAGCTTGTCATAAAACCGATGATGCTTCAAACATTGCGGATTTGTTCTTTAGAGAAGTCGTTAGGTTGCATGGCATGCCTAGGACTATTGTTTCTGGTCGCGATGTTAAATTCTTGAGTTACTTTTGGAAGACTTTATGGGCTAAACTTGGCACAAAATTGTTGTTTTCTACTACTTGTCATCCTCAAACGGATGGACAAACTGAAGTTGTCAATAGAACTTTGGGAACACTTTTGCGTGCTATTCTTAAAAAGAACTTGGATTGACATTTCTATGGACTTTATTTTGGGGTTGCCTAGGACTAAGAAGGGGAGGGATTCTATTTTTGTTGTTGTGGATAGATTCTCTAAGATGGCACATTTTATAGCTTGTCATAAAACCGATGATGCTTCAAACATTGCGGATTTGTTCTTTAGAGAAGTCGTTAGGTTGCATGGCATGCCTAGGACTATTGTTTCTGGTCGCGATGTTAAATTCTTGAGTTACTTTTGGAAGACTTTATGGGCTAAACTTGGCACAAAATTGTTGTTTTCTACTACTTGTCATCCTCAAACGGATGGACAAACTGAAGTTGTCAATAGAACTTTGGGAACACTTTTGCGTGCTATTCTTAAAAAGAACTTGGATTGACATTTCTATGGACTTTATTTTGGGGTTGCCTAGGACTAAGAAGGGGAGGGATTCTATTTTTGTTGTTGTGGATAGATTCTCTAAGATGGCACATTTTATAGCTTGTCATAAAACCGATGATGCTTCAAACATTGCGGATTTGTTCTTTAGAGAAGTCGTTAGGTTGCATGGCATGCCTAGGACTATTGTTTCTGGTCGCGATGTTAAATTCTTGAGTTACTTTTGGAAGACTTTATGGGCTAAACTTGGCACAAAATTGTTGTTTTCTACTACTTGTCATCCTCAAACGGATGGACAAACTGAAGTTGTCAATAGAACTTTGGGAACACTTTTGCGTGCTATTCTTAAAAAGAACTTGGATTGACATTTCTATGGACTTTATTTTGGGGTTGCCTAGGACTAAGAAGGGGAGGGATTCTATTTTTGTTGTTGTGGATAGATTCTCTAAGATGGCACATTTTATAGCTTGTCATAAAACCGATGATGCTTCAAACATTGCGGATTTGTTCTTTAGAGAAGTCGTTAGGTTGCATGGCATGCCTAGGACTATTGTTTCTGGTCGCGATGTTAAATTCTTGAGTTACTTTTGGAAGACTTTATGGGCTAAACTTGGCACAAAATTGTTGTTTTCTACTACTTGTCATCCTCAAACGGATGGACAAACTGAAGTTGTCAATAGAACTTTGGGAACACTTTTGCGTGCTATTCTTAAAAAGAACTTGGATTGACATTTCTATGGACTTTATTTTGGGGTTGCCTAGGACTAAGAAGGGGAGGGATTCTATTTTTGTTGTTGTGGATAGATTCTCTAAGATGGCACATTTTATAGCTTGTCATAAAACCGATGATGCTTCAAACATTGCGGATTTGTTCTTTAGAGAAGTCGTTAGGTTGCATGGCATGCCTAGGACTATTGTTTCTGGTCGCGATGTTAAATTCTTGAGTTACTTTTGGAAGACTTTATGGGCTAAACTTGGCACAAAATTGTTGTTTTCTACTACTTGTCATCCTCAAACGGATGGACAAACTGAAGTTGTCAATAGAACTTTGGGAACACTTTTGCGTGCTATTCTTAAAAAGAACTTGGATTGACATTTCTATGGACTTTATTTTGGGGTTGCCTAGGACTAAGAAGGGGAGGGATTCTATTTTTGTTGTTGTGGATAGATTCTCTAAGATGGCACATTTTATAGCTTGTCATAAAACCGATGATGCTTCAAACATTGCGGATTTGTTCTTTAGAGAAGTCGTTAGGTTGCATGGCATGCCTAGGACTATTGTTTCTGGTCGCGATGTTAAATTCTTGAGTTACTTTTGGAAGACTTTATGGGCTAAACTTGGCACAAAATTGTTGTTTTCTACTACTTGTCATCCTCAAACGGATGGACAAACTGAAGTTGTCAATAGAACTTTGGGAACACTTTTGCGTGCTATTCTTAAAAAGAACTTGGATTGACATTTCTATGGACTTTATTTTGGGGTTGCCTAGGACTAAGAAGGGGAGGGATTCTATTTTTGTTGTTGTGGATAGATTCTCTAAGATGGCACATTTTATAGCTTGTCATAAAACCGATGATGCTTCAAACATTGCGGATTTGTTCTTTAGAGAAGTCGTTAGGTTGCATGGCATGCCTAGGACTATTGTTTCTGGTCGCGATGTTAAATTCTTGAGTTACTTTTGGAAGACTTTATGGGCTAAACTTGGCACAAAATTGTTGTTTTCTACTACTTGTCATCCTCAAACGGATGGACAAACTGAAGTTGTCAATAGAACTTTGGGAACACTTTTGCGTGCTATTCTTAAAAAGAACTTGGATTGACATTTCTATGGACTTTATTTTGGGGTTGCCTAGGACTAAGAAGGGGAGGGATTCTATTTTTGTTGTTGTGGATAGATTCTCTAAGATGGCACATTTTATAGCTTGTCATAAAACCGATGATGCTTCAAACATTGCGGATTTGTTCTTTAGAGAAGTCGTTAGGTTGCATGGCATGCCTAGGACTATTGTTTCTGGTCGCGATGTTAAATTCTTGAGTTACTTTTGGAAGACTTTATGGGCTAAACTTGGCACAAAATTGTTGTTTTCTACTACTTGTCATCCTCAAACGGATGGACAAACTGAAGTTGTCAATAGAACTTTGGGAACACTTTTGCGTGCTATTCTTAAAAAGAACTTGGATTGACATTTCTATGGACTTTATTTTGGGGTTGCCTAGGACTAAGAAGGGGAGGGATTCTATTTTTGTTGTTGTGGATAGATTCTCTAAGATGGCACATTCAAACATTGCGGATTTGTTCTTTAGAGAAGTCGTTAGGTTGCATGGCATGCCTAGGACTATTGTTTCTGGTCGCGATGTTAAATTCTTGAGTTACTTTTGGAAGACTTTATGGGCTAAACTTGGCACAAAATTGTTGTTTTCTACTACTTGTCATCCTCAAACGGATGGACAAACTGAAGTTGTCAATAGAACTTTGGGAACACTTTTGCGTGCTATTCTTAAAAAGAACTTGGATTGACATTTCTATGGACTTTATTTTGGGGTTGCCTAGGACTAAGAAGGGGAGGGATTCTATTTTTGTTGTTGTGGATAGATTCTCTAAGATGGCACATTTTATAGCTTGTCATAAAACCGATGATGCTTCAAACATTGCGGATTTGTTCTTTAGAGAAGTCGTTAGGTTGCATGGCATGCCTAGGACTATTGTTTCTGGTCGCGATGTTAAATTCTTGAGTTACTTTTGGAAGACTTTATGGGCTAAACTTGGCACAAAATTGTTGTTTTCTACTACTTGTCATCCTCAAACGGATGGACAAACTGAAGTTGTCAATAGAACTTTGGGAACACTTTTGCGTGCTATTCTTAAAAAGAACTTGGATTGACATTTCTATGGACTTTATTTTGGGGTTGCCTAGGACTAAGAAGGGGAGGGATTCTATTTTTGTTGTTGTGGATAGATTCTCTAAGATGGCACATTTTATAGCTTGTCATAAAACCGATGATGCTTCAAACATTGCGGATTTGTTCTTTAGAGAAGTCGTTAGGTTGCATGGCATGCCTAGGACTATTGTTTCTGGTCGCGATGTTAAATTCTTGAGTTACTTTTGGAAGACTTTATGGGCTAAACTTGGCACAAAATTGTTGTTTTCTACTACTTGTCATCCTCAAACGGATGGACAAACTGAAGTTGTCAATAGAACTTTGGGAACACTTTTGCGTGCTATTCTTAAAAAGAACTTGGATTGACATTTCTATGGACTTTATTTTGGGGTTGCCTAGGACTAAGAAGGGGAGGGATTCTATTTTTGTTGTTGTGGATAGATTCTCTAAGATGGCACATTTTATAGCTTGTCATAAAACCGATGATGCTTCAAACATTGCGGATTTGTTCTTTAGAGAAGTCGTTAGGTTGCATGGCATGCCTAGGACTATTGTTTCTGGTCGCGATGTTAAATTCTTGAGTTACTTTTGGAAGACTTTATGGGCTAAACTTGGCACAAAATTGTTGTTTTCTACTACTTGTCATCCTCAAACGGATGGACAAACTGAAGTTGTCAATAGAACTTTGGGAACACTTTTGCGTGCTATTCTTAAAAAGAACTTGGATTGACATTTCTATGGACTTTATTTTGGGGTTGCCTAGGACTAAGAAGGGGAGGGATTCTATTTTTGTTGTTGTGGATAGATTCTCTAAGATGGCACATTTTATAGCTTGTCATAAAACCGATGATGCTTCAAACATTGCGGATTTGTTCTTTAGAGAAGTCGTTAGGTTGCATGGCATGCCTAGGACTATTGTTTCTGGTCGCGATGTTAAATTCTTGAGTTACTTTTGGAAGACTTTATGGGCTAAACTTGGCACAAAATTGTTGTTTTCTACTACTTGTCATCCTCAAACGGATGGACAAACTGAAGTTGTCAATAGAACTTTGGGAACACTTTTGCGTGCTATTCTTAAAAAGAACTTGGATTGACATTTCTATGGACTTTATTTTGGGGTTGCCTAGGACTAAGAAGGGGAGGGATTCTATTTTTGTTGTTGTGGATAGATTCTCTAAGATGGCACATTTTATAGCTTGTCATAAAACCGATGATGCTTCAAACATTGCGGATTTGTTCTTTAGAGAAGTCGTTAGGTTGCATGGCATGCCTAGGACTATTGTTTCTGGTCGCGATGTTAAATTCTTGAGTTACTTTTGGAAGACTTTATGGGCTAAACTTGGCACAAAATTGTTGTTTTCTACTACTTGTCATCCTCAAACGGATGGACAAACTGAAGTTGTCAATAGAACTTTGGGAACACTTTTGCGTGCTATTCTTAAAAAGAACTTGGATTGACATTTCTATGGACTTTATTTTGGGGTTGCCTAGGACTAAGAAGGGGAGGGATTCTATTTTTGTTGTTGTGGATAGATTCTCTAAGATGGCACATTTTATAGCTTGTCATAAAACCGATGATGCTTCAAACATTGCGGATTTGTTCTTTAGAGAAGTCGTTAGGTTGCATGGCATGCCTAGGACTATTGTTTCTGGTCGCGATGTTAAATTCTTGAGTTACTTTTGGAAGACTTTATGGGCTAAACTTGGCACAAAATTGTTGTTTTCTACTACTTGTCATCCTCAAACGGATGGACAAACTGAAGTTGTCAATAGAACTTTGGGAACACTTTTGCGTGCTATTCTTAAAAAGAACTTGGATTGACATTTCTATGGACTTTATTTTGGGGTTGCCTAGGACTAAGAAGGGGAGGGATTCTATTTTTGTTGTTGTGGATAGATTCTCTAAGATGGCACATTTTATAGCTTGTCATAAAACCGATGATGCTTCAAACATTGCGGATTTGTTCTTTAGAGAAGTCGTTAGGTTGCATGGCATGCCTAGGACTATTGTTTCTGGTCGCGATGTTAAATTCTTGAGTTACTTTTGGAAGACTTTATGGGCTAAACTTGGCACAAAATTGTTGTTTTCTACTACTTGTCATCCTCAAACGGATGGACAAACTGAAGTTGTCAATAGAACTTTGGGAACACTTTTGCGTGCTATTCTTAAAAAGAACTTGGATTGACATTTCTATGGACTTTATTTTGGGGTTGCCTAGGACTAAGAAGGGGAGGGATTCTATTTTTGTTGTTGTGGATAGATTCTCTAAGATGGCACATTTTATAGCTTGTCATAAAACCGATGATGCTTCAAACATTGCGGATTTGTTCTTTAGAGAAGTCGTTAGGTTGCATGGCATGCCTAGGACTATTGTTTCTGGTCGCGATGTTAAATTCTTGAGTTACTTTTGGAAGACTTTATGGGCTAAACTTGGCACAAAATTGTTGTTTTCTACTACTTGTCATCCTCAAACGGATGGACAAACTGAAGTTGTCAATAGAACTTTGGGAACACTTTTGCGTGCTATTCTTAAAAAGAACTTGGATTGACATTTCTATGGACTTTATTTTGGGGTTGCCTAGGACTAAGAAGGGGAGGGATTCTATTTTTGTTGTTGTGGATAGATTCTCTAAGATGGCACATTTTATAGCTTGTCATAAAACCGATGATGCTTCAAACATTGCGGATTTGTTCTTTAGAGAAGTCGTTAGGTTGCATGGCATGCCTAGGACTATTGTTTCTGGTCGCGATGTTAAATTCTTGAGTTACTTTTGGAAGACTTTATGGGCTAAACTTGGCACAAAATTGTTGTTTTCTACTACTTGTCATCCTCAAACGGATGGACAAACTGAAGTTGTCAATAGAACTTTGGGAACACTTTTGCGTGCTATTCTTAAAAAGAACTTGGATTGACATTTCTATGGACTTTATTTTGGGGTTGCCTAGGACTAAGAAGGGGAGGGATTCTATTTTTGTTGTTGTGGATAGATTCTCTAAGATGGCACATTTTATAGCTTGTCATAAAACCGATGATGCTTCAAACATTGCGGATTTGTTCTTTAGAGAAGTCGTTAGGTTGCATGGCATGCCTAGGACTATTGTTTCTGGTCGCGATGTTAAATTCTTGAGTTACTTTTGGAAGACTTTATGGGCTAAACTTGGCACAAAATTGTTGTTTTCTACTACTTGTCATCCTCAAACGGATGGACAAACTGAAGTTGTCAATAGAACTTTGGGAACACTTTTGCGTGCTATTCTTAAAAAGAACTTGGATTGACATTTCTATGGACTTTATTTTGGGGTTGCCTAGGACTAAGAAGGGGAGGGATTCTATTTTTGTTGTTGTGGATAGATTCTCTAAGATGGCACATTTTATAGCTTGTCATAAAACCGATGATGCTTCAAACATTGCGGATTTGTTCTTTAGAGAAGTCGTTAGGTTGCATGGCATGCCTAGGACTATTGTTTCTGGTCGCGATGTTAAATTCTTGAGTTACTTTTGGAAGACTTTATGGGCTAAACTTGGCACAAAATTGTTGTTTTCTACTACTTGTCATCCTCAAACGGATGGACAAACTGAAGTTGTCAATAGAACTTTGGGAACACTTTTGCGTGCTATTCTTAAAAAGAACTTGGATTGACATTTCTATGGACTTTATTTTGGGGTTGCCTAGGACTAAGAAGGGGAGGGATTCTATTTTTGTTGTTGTGGATAGATTCTCTAAGATGGCACATTTTATAGCTTGTCATAAAACCGATGATGCTTCAAACATTGCGGATTTGTTCTTTAGAGAAGTCGTTAGGTTGCATGGCATGCCTAGGACTATTGTTTCTGGTCGCGATGTTAAATTCTTGAGTTACTTTTGGAAGACTTTATGGGCTAAACTTGGCACAAAATTGTTGTTTTCTACTACTTGTCATCCTCAAACGGATGGACAAACTGAAGTTGTCAATAGAACTTTGGGAACACTTTTGCGTGCTATTCTTAAAAAGAACTTGGATTGACATTTCTATGGACTTTATTTTGGGGTTGCCTAGGACTAAGAAGGGGAGGGATTCTATTTTTGTTGTTGTGGATAGATTCTCTAAGATGGCACATTTTATAGCTTGTCATAAAACCGATGATGCTTCAAACATTGCGGATTTGTTCTTTAGAGAAGTCGTTAGGTTGCATGGCATGCCTAGGACTATTGTTTCTGGTCGCGATGTTAAATTCTTGAGTTACTTTTGGAAGACTTTATGGGCTAAACTTGGCACAAAATTGTTGTTTTCTACTACTTGTCATCCTCAAACGGATGGACAAACTGAAGTTGTCAATAGAACTTTGGGAACACTTTTGCGTGCTATTCTTAAAAAGAACTTGGATTGACATTTCTATGGACTTTATTTTGGGGTTGCCTAGGACTAAGAAGGGGAGGGATTCTATTTTTGTTGTTGTGGATAGATTCTCTAAGATGGCACATTTTATAGCTTGTCATAAAACCGATGATGCTTCAAACATTGCGGATTTGTTCTTTAGAGAAGTCGTTAGGTTGCATGGCATGCCTAGGACTATTGTTTCTGGTCGCGATGTTAAATTCTTGAGTTACTTTTGGAAGACTTTATGGGCTAAACTTGGCACAAAATTGTTGTTTTCTACTACTTGTCATCCTCAAACGGATGGACAAACTGAAGTTGTCAATAGAACTTTGGGAACACTTTTGCGTGCTATTCTTAAAAAGAACTTGGATTGACATTTCTATGGACTTTATTTTGGGGTTGCCTAGGACTAAGAAGGGGAGGGATTCTATTTTTGTTGTTGTGGATAGATTCTCTAAGATGGCACATTTTATAGCTTGTCATAAAACCGATGATGCTTCAAACATTGCGGATTTGTTCTTTAGAGAAGTCGTTAGGTTGCATGGCATGCCTAGGACTATTGTTTCTGGTCGCGATGTTAAATTCTTGAGTTACTTTTGGAAGACTTTATGGGCTAAACTTGGCACAAAATTGTTGTTTTCTACTACTTGTCATCCTCAAACGGATGGACAAACTGAAGTTGTCAATAGAACTTTGGGAACACTTTTGCGTGCTATTCTTAAAAAGAACTTGGATTGACATTTCTATGGACTTTATTTTGGGGTTGCCTAGGACTAAGAAGGGGAGGGATTCTATTTTTGTTGTTGTGGATAGATTCTCTAAGATGGCACATTTTATAGCTTGTCATAAAACCGATGATGCTTCAAACATTGCGGATTTGTTCTTTAGAGAAGTCGTTAGGTTGCATGGCATGCCTAGGACTATTGTTTCTGGTCGCGATGTTAAATTCTTGAGTTACTTTTGGAAGACTTTATGGGCTAAACTTGGCACAAAATTGTTGTTTTCTACTACTTGTCATCCTCAAACGGATGGACAAACTGAAGTTGTCAATAGAACTTTGGGAACACTTTTGCGTGCTATTCTTAAAAAGAACTTGGATTGACATTTCTATGGACTTTATTTTGGGGTTGCCTAGGACTAAGAAGGGGAGGGATTCTATTTTTGTTGTTGTGGATAGATTCTCTAAGATGGCACATTTTATAGCTTGTCATAAAACCGATGATGCTTCAAACATTGCGGATTTGTTCTTTAGAGAAGTCGTTAGGTTGCATGGCATGCCTAGGACTATTGTTTCTGGTCGCGATGTTAAATTCTTGAGTTACTTTTGGAAGACTTTATGGGCTAAACTTGGCACAAAATTGTTGTTTTCTACTACTTGTCATCCTCAAACGGATGGACAAACTGAAGTTGTCAATAGAACTTTGGGAACACTTTTGCGTGCTATTCTTAAAAAGAACTTGGATTGACATTTCTATGGACTTTATTTTGGGGTTGCCTAGGACTAAGAAGGGGAGGGATTCTATTTTTGTTGTTGTGGATAGATTCTCTAAGATGGCACATTTTATAGCTTGTCATAAAACCGATGATGCTTCAAACATTGCGGATTTGTTCTTTAGAGAAGTCGTTAGGTTGCATGGCATGCCTAGGACTATTGTTTCTGGTCGCGATGTTAAATTCTTGAGTTACTTTTGGAAGACTTTATGGGCTAAACTTGGCACAAAATTGTTGTTTTCTACTACTTGTCATCCTCAAACGGATGGACAAACTGAAGTTGTCAATAGAACTTTGGGAACACTTTTGCGTGCTATTCTTAAAAAGAACTTGGATTGACATTTCTATGGACTTTATTTTGGGGTTGCCTAGGACTAAGAAGGGGAGGGATTCTATTTTTGTTGTTGTGGATAGATTCTCTAAGATGGCACATTTTATAGCTTGTCATAAAACCGATGATGCTTCAAACATTGCGGATTTGTTCTTTAGAGAAGTCGTTAGGTTGCATGGCATGCCTAGGACTATTGTTTCTGGTCGCGATGTTAAATTCTTGAGTTACTTTTGGAAGACTTTATGGGCTAAACTTGGCACAAAATTGTTGTTTTCTACTACTTGTCATCCTCAAACGGATGGACAAACTGAAGTTGTCAATAGAACTTTGGGAACACTTTTGCGTGCTATTCTTAAAAAGAACTTGGATTGACATTTCTATGGACTTTATTTTGGGGTTGCCTAGGACTAAGAAGGGGAGGGATTCTATTTTTGTTGTTGTGGATAGATTCTCTAAGATGGCACATTTTATAGCTTGTCATAAAACCGATGATGCTTCAAACATTGCGGATTTGTTCTTTAGAGAAGTCGTTAGGTTGCATGGCATGCCTAGGACTATTGTTTCTGGTCGCGATGTTAAATTCTTGAGTTACTTTTGGAAGACTTTATGGGCTAAACTTGGCACAAAATTGTTGTTTTCTACTACTTGTCATCCTCAAACGGATGGACAAACTGAAGTTGTCAATAGAACTTTGGGAACACTTTTGCGTGCTATTCTTAAAAAGAACTTGGATTGACATTTCTATGGACTTTATTTTGGGGTTGCCTAGGACTAAGAAGGGGAGGGATTCTATTTTTGTTGTTGTGGATAGATTCTCTAAGATGGCACATTTTATAGCTTGTCATAAAACCGATGATGCTTCAAACATTGCGGATTTGTTCTTTAGAGAAGTCGTTAGGTTGCATGGCATGCCTAGGACTATTGTTTCTGGTCGCGATGTTAAATTCTTGAGTTACTTTTGGAAGACTTTATGGGCTAAACTTGGCACAAAATTGTTGTTTTCTACTACTTGTCATCCTCAAACGGATGGACAAACTGAAGTTGTCAATAGAACTTTGGGAACACTTTTGCGTGCTATTCTTAAAAAGAACTTGGATTGACATTTCTATGGACTTTATTTTGGGGTTGCCTAGGACTAAGAAGGGGAGGGATTCTATTTTTGTTGTTGTGGATAGATTCTCTAAGATGGCACATTTTATAGCTTGTCATAAAACCGATGATGCTTCAAACATTGCGGATTTGTTCTTTAGAGAAGTCGTTAGGTTGCATGGCATGCCTAGGACTATTGTTTCTGGTCGCGATGTTAAATTCTTGAGTTACTTTTGGAAGACTTTATGGGCTAAACTTGGCACAAAATTGTTGTTTTCTACTACTTGTCATCCTCAAACGGATGGACAAACTGAAGTTGTCAATAGAACTTTGGGAACACTTTTGCGTGCTATTCTTAAAAAGAACTTGGATTGACATTTCTATGGACTTTATTTTGGGGTTGCCTAGGACTAAGAAGGGGAGGGATTCTATTTTTGTTGTTGTGGATAGATTCTCTAAGATGGCACATTTTATAGCTTGTCATAAAACCGATGATGCTTCAAACATTGCGGATTTGTTCTTTAGAGAAGTCGTTAGGTTGCATGGCATGCCTAGGACTATTGTTTCTGGTCGCGATGTTAAATTCTTGAGTTACTTTTGGAAGACTTTATGGGCTAAACTTGGCACAAAATTGTTGTTTTCTACTACTTGTCATCCTCAAACGGATGGACAAACTGAAGTTGTCAATAGAACTTTGGGAACACTTTTGCGTGCTATTCTTAAAAAGAACTTGGATTGACATTTCTATGGACTTTATTTTGGGGTTGCCTAGGACTAAGAAGGGGAGGGATTCTATTTTTGTTGTTGTGGATAGATTCTCTAAGATGGCACATTTTATAGCTTGTCATAAAACCGATGATGCTTCAAACATTGCGGATTTGTTCTTTAGAGAAGTCGTTAGGTTGCATGGCATGCCTAGGACTATTGTTTCTGGTCGCGATGTTAAATTCTTGAGTTACTTTTGGAAGACTTTATGGGCTAAACTTGGCACAAAATTGTTGTTTTCTACTACTTGTCATCCTCAAACGGATGGACAAACTGAAGTTGTCAATAGAACTTTGGGAACACTTTTGCGTGCTATTCTTAAAAAGAACTTGGATTGACATTTCTATGGACTTTATTTTGGGGTTGCCTAGGACTAAGAAGGGGAGGGATTCTATTTTTGTTGTTGTGGATAGATTCTCTAAGATGGCACATTTTATAGCTTGTCATAAAACCGATGATGCTTCAAACATTGCGGATTTGTTCTTTAGAGAAGTCGTTAGGTTGCATGGCATGCCTAGGACTATTGTTTCTGGTCGCGATGTTAAATTCTTGAGTTACTTTTGGAAGACTTTATGGGCTAAACTTGGCACAAAATTGTTGTTTTCTACTACTTGTCATCCTCAAACGGATGGACAAACTGAAGTTGTCAATAGAACTTTGGGAACACTTTTGCGTGCTATTCTTAAAAAGAACTTGGATTGACATTTCTATGGACTTTATTTTGGGGTTGCCTAGGACTAAGAAGGGGAGGGATTCTATTTTTGTTGTTGTGGATAGATTCTCTAAGATGGCACATTTTATAGCTTGTCATAAAACCGATGATGCTTCAAACATTGCGGATTTGTTCTTTAGAGAAGTCGTTAGGTTGCATGGCATGCCTAGGACTATTGTTTCTGGTCGCGATGTTAAATTCTTGAGTTACTTTTGGAAGACTTTATGGGCTAAACTTGGCACAAAATTGTTGTTTTCTACTACTTGTCATCCTCAAACGGATGGACAAACTGAAGTTGTCAATAGAACTTTGGGAACACTTTTGCGTGCTATTCTTAAAAAGAACTTGGATTGACATTTCTATGGACTTTATTTTGGGGTTGCCTAGGACTAAGAAGGGGAGGGATTCTATTTTTGTTGTTGTGGATAGATTCTCTAAGATGGCACATTTTATAGCTTGTCATAAAACCGATGATGCTTCAAACATTGCGGATTTGTTCTTTAGAGAAGTCGTTAGGTTGCATGGCATGCCTAGGACTATTGTTTCTGGTCGCGATGTTAAATTCTTGAGTTACTTTTGGAAGACTTTATGGGCTAAACTTGGCACAAAATTGTTGTTTTCTACTACTTGTCATCCTCAAACGGATGGACAAACTGAAGTTGTCAATAGAACTTTGGGAACACTTTTGCGTGCTATTCTTAAAAAGAACTTGGATTGACATTTCTATGGACTTTATTTTGGGGTTGCCTAGGACTAAGAAGGGGAGGGATTCTATTTTTGTTGTTGTGGATAGATTCTCTAAGATGGCACATTTTATAGCTTGTCATAAAACCGATGATGCTTCAAACATTGCGGATTTGTTCTTTAGAGAAGTCGTTAGGTTGCATGGCATGCCTAGGACTATTGTTTCTGGTCGCGATGTTAAATTCTTGAGTTACTTTTGGAAGACTTTATGGGCTAAACTTGGCACAAAATTGTTGTTTTCTACTACTTGTCATCCTCAAACGGATGGACAAACTGAAGTTGTCAATAGAACTTTGGGAACACTTTTGCGTGCTATTCTTAAAAAGAACTTGGATTGACATTTCTATGGACTTTATTTTGGGGTTGCCTAGGACTAAGAAGGGGAGGGATTCTATTTTTGTTGTTGTGGATAGATTCTCTAAGATGGCACATTTTATAGCTTGTCATAAAACCGATGATGCTTCAAACATTGCGGATTTGTTCTTTAGAGAAGTCGTTAGGTTGCATGGCATGCCTAGGACTATTGTTTCTGGTCGCGATGTTAAATTCTTGAGTTACTTTTGGAAGACTTTATGGGCTAAACTTGGCACAAAATTGTTGTTTTCTACTACTTGTCATCCTCAAACGGATGGACAAACTGAAGTTGTCAATAGAACTTTGGGAACACTTTTGCGTGCTATTCTTAAAAAGAACTTGGATTGACATTTCTATGGACTTTATTTTGGGGTTGCCTAGGACTAAGAAGGGGAGGGATTCTATTTTTGTTGTTGTGGATAGATTCTCTAAGATGGCACATTTTATAGCTTGTCATAAAACCGATGATGCTTCAAACATTGCGGATTTGTTCTTTAGAGAAGTCGTTAGGTTGCATGGCATGCCTAGGACTATTGTTTCTGGTCGCGATGTTAAATTCTTGAGTTACTTTTGGAAGACTTTATGGGCTAAACTTGGCACAAAATTGTTGTTTTCTACTACTTGTCATCCTCAAACGGATGGACAAACTGAAGTTGTCAATAGAACTTTGGGAACACTTTTGCGTGCTATTCTTAAAAAGAACTTGGATTGACATTTCTATGGACTTTATTTTGGGGTTGCCTAGGACTAAGAAGGGGAGGGATTCTATTTTTGTTGTTGTGGATAGATTCTCTAAGATGGCACATTTTATAGCTTGTCATAAAACCGATGATGCTTCAAACATTGCGGATTTGTTCTTTAGAGAAGTCGTTAGGTTGCATGGCATGCCTAGGACTATTGTTTCTGGTCGCGATGTTAAATTCTTGAGTTACTTTTGGAAGACTTTATGGGCTAAACTTGGCACAAAATTGTTGTTTTCTACTACTTGTCATCCTCAAACGGATGGACAAACTGAAGTTGTCAATAGAACTTTGGGAACACTTTTGCGTGCTATTCTTAAAAAGAACTTGGATTGACATTTCTATGGACTTTATTTTGGGGTTGCCTAGGACTAAGAAGGGGAGGGATTCTATTTTTGTTGTTGTGGATAGATTCTCTAAGATGGCACATTTTATAGCTTGTCATAAAACCGATGATGCTTCAAACATTGCGGATTTGTTCTTTAGAGAAGTCGTTAGGTTGCATGGCATGCCTAGGACTATTGTTTCTGGTCGCGATGTTAAATTCTTGAGTTACTTTTGGAAGACTTTATGGGCTAAACTTGGCACAAAATTGTTGTTTTCTACTACTTGTCATCCTCAAACGGATGGACAAACTGAAGTTGTCAATAGAACTTTGGGAACACTTTTGCGTGCTATTCTTAAAAAGAACTTGGATTGACATTTCTATGGACTTTATTTTGGGGTTGCCTAGGACTAAGAAGGGGAGGGATTCTATTTTTGTTGTTGTGGATAGATTCTCTAAGATGGCACATTTTATAGCTTGTCATAAAACCGATGATGCTTCAAACATTGCGGATTTGTTCTTTAGAGAAGTCGTTAGGTTGCATGGCATGCCTAGGACTATTGTTTCTGGTCGCGATGTTAAATTCTTGAGTTACTTTTGGAAGACTTTATGGGCTAAACTTGGCACAAAATTGTTGTTTTCTACTACTTGTCATCCTCAAACGGATGGACAAACTGAAGTTGTCAATAGAACTTTGGGAACACTTTTGCGTGCTATTCTTAAAAAGAACTTGGATTGACATTTCTATGGACTTTATTTTGGGGTTGCCTAGGACTAAGAAGGGGAGGGATTCTATTTTTGTTGTTGTGGATAGATTCTCTAAGATGGCACATTTTATAGCTTGTCATAAAACCGATGATGCTTCAAACATTGCGGATTTGTTCTTTAGAGAAGTCGTTAGGTTGCATGGCATGCCTAGGACTATTGTTTCTGGTCGCGATGTTAAATTCTTGAGTTACTTTTGGAAGACTTTATGGGCTAAACTTGGCACAAAATTGTTGTTTTCTACTACTTGTCATCCTCAAACGGATGGACAAACTGAAGTTGTCAATAGAACTTTGGGAACACTTTTGCGTGCTATTCTTAAAAAGAACTTGGATTGACATTTCTATGGACTTTATTTTGGGGTTGCCTAGGACTAAGAAGGGGAGGGATTCTATTTTTGTTGTTGTGGATAGATTCTCTAAGATGGCACATTTTATAGCTTGTCATAAAACCGATGATGCTTCAAACATTGCGGATTTGTTCTTTAGAGAAGTCGTTAGGTTGCATGGCATGCCTAGGACTATTGTTTCTGGTCGCGATGTTAAATTCTTGAGTTACTTTTGGAAGACTTTATGGGCTAAACTTGGCACAAAATTGTTGTTTTCTACTACTTGTCATCCTCAAACGGATGGACAAACTGAAGTTGTCAATAGAACTTTGGGAACACTTTTGCGTGCTATTCTTAAAAAGAACTTGGATTGACATTTCTATGGACTTTATTTTGGGGTTGCCTAGGACTAAGAAGGGGAGGGATTCTATTTTTGTTGTTGTGGATAGATTCTCTAAGATGGCACATTTTATAGCTTGTCATAAAACCGATGATGCTTCAAACATTGCGGATTTGTTCTTTAGAGAAGTCGTTAGGTTGCATGGCATGCCTAGGACTATTGTTTCTGGTCGCGATGTTAAATTCTTGAGTTACTTTTGGAAGACTTTATGGGCTAAACTTGGCACAAAATTGTTGTTTTCTACTACTTGTCATCCTCAAACGGATGGACAAACTGAAGTTGTCAATAGAACTTTGGGAACACTTTTGCGTGCTATTCTTAAAAAGAACTTGGATTGACATTTCTATGGACTTTATTTTGGGGTTGCCTAGGACTAAGAAGGGGAGGGATTCTATTTTTGTTGTTGTGGATAGATTCTCTAAGATGGCACATTTTATAGCTTGTCATAAAACCGATGATGCTTCAAACATTGCGGATTTGTTCTTTAGAGAAGTCGTTAGGTTGCATGGCATGCCTAGGACTATTGTTTCTGGTCGCGATGTTAAATTCTTGAGTTACTTTTGGAAGACTTTATGGGCTAAACTTGGCACAAAATTGTTGTTTTCTACTACTTGTCATCCTCAAACGGATGGACAAACTGAAGTTGTCAATAGAACTTTGGGAACACTTTTGCGTGCTATTCTTAAAAAGAACTTGGATTGACATTTCTATGGACTTTATTTTGGGGTTGCCTAGGACTAAGAAGGGGAGGGATTCTATTTTTGTTGTTGTGGATAGATTCTCTAAGATGGCACATTTTATAGCTTGTCATAAAACCGATGATGCTTCAAACATTGCGGATTTGTTCTTTAGAGAAGTCGTTAGGTTGCATGGCATGCCTAGGACTATTGTTTCTGGTCGCGATGTTAAATTCTTGAGTTACTTTTGGAAGACTTTATGGGCTAAACTTGGCACAAAATTGTTGTTTTCTACTACTTGTCATCCTCAAACGGATGGACAAACTGAAGTTGTCAATAGAACTTTGGGAACACTTTTGCGTGCTATTCTTAAAAAGAACTTGGATTGACATTTCTATGGACTTTATTTTGGGGTTGCCTAGGACTAAGAAGGGGAGGGATTCTATTTTTGTTGTTGTGGATAGATTCTCTAAGATGGCACATTTTATAGCTTGTCATAAAACCGATGATGCTTCAAACATTGCGGATTTGTTCTTTAGAGAAGTCGTTAGGTTGCATGGCATGCCTAGGACTATTGTTTCTGGTCGCGATGTTAAATTCTTGAGTTACTTTTGGAAGACTTTATGGGCTAAACTTGGCACAAAATTGTTGTTTTCTACTACTTGTCATCCTCAAACGGATGGACAAACTGAAGTTGTCAATAGAACTTTGGGAACACTTTTGCGTGCTATTCTTAAAAAGAACTTGGATTGACATTTCTATGGACTTTATTTTGGGGTTGCCTAGGACTAAGAAGGGGAGGGATTCTATTTTTGTTGTTGTGGATAGATTCTCTAAGATGGCACATTTTATAGCTTGTCATAAAACCGATGATGCTTCAAACATTGCGGATTTGTTCTTTAGAGAAGTCGTTAGGTTGCATGGCATGCCTAGGACTATTGTTTCTGGTCGCGATGTTAAATTCTTGAGTTACTTTTGGAAGACTTTATGGGCTAAACTTGGCACAAAATTGTTGTTTTCTACTACTTGTCATCCTCAAACGGATGGACAAACTGAAGTTGTCAATAGAACTTTGGGAACACTTTTGCGTGCTATTCTTAAAAAGAACTTGGATTGACATTTCTATGGACTTTATTTTGGGGTTGCCTAGGACTAAGAAGGGGAGGGATTCTATTTTTGTTGTTGTGGATAGATTCTCTAAGATGGCACATTTTATAGCTTGTCATAAAACCGATGATGCTTCAAACATTGCGGATTTGTTCTTTAGAGAAGTCGTTAGGTTGCATGGCATGCCTAGGACTATTGTTTCTGGTCGCGATGTTAAATTCTTGAGTTACTTTTGGAAGACTTTATGGGCTAAACTTGGCACAAAATTGTTGTTTTCTACTACTTGTCATCCTCAAACGGATGGACAAACTGAAGTTGTCAATAGAACTTTGGGAACACTTTTGCGTGCTATTCTTAAAAAGAACTTGGATTGACATTTCTATGGACTTTATTTTGGGGTTGCCTAGGACTAAGAAGGGGAGGGATTCTATTTTTGTTGTTGTGGATAGATTCTCTAAGATGGCACATTTTATAGCTTGTCATAAAACCGATGATGCTTCAAACATTGCGGATTTGTTCTTTAGAGAAGTCGTTAGGTTGCATGGCATGCCTAGGACTATTGTTTCTGGTCGCGATGTTAAATTCTTGAGTTACTTTTGGAAGACTTTATGGGCTAAACTTGGCACAAAATTGTTGTTTTCTACTACTTGTCATCCTCAAACGGATGGACAAACTGAAGTTGTCAATAGAACTTTGGGAACACTTTTGCGTGCTATTCTTAAAAAGAACTTGGATTGACATTTCTATGGACTTTATTTTGGGGTTGCCTAGGACTAAGAAGGGGAGGGATTCTATTTTTGTTGTTGTGGATAGATTCTCTAAGATGGCACATTTTATAGCTTGTCATAAAACCGATGATGCTTCAAACATTGCGGATTTGTTCTTTAGAGAAGTCGTTAGGTTGCATGGCATGCCTAGGACTATTGTTTCTGGTCGCGATGTTAAATTCTTGAGTTACTTTTGGAAGACTTTATGGGCTAAACTTGGCACAAAATTGTTGTTTTCTACTACTTGTCATCCTCAAACGGATGGACAAACTGAAGTTGTCAATAGAACTTTGGGAACACTTTTGCGTGCTATTCTTAAAAAGAACTTGGATTGACATTTCTATGGACTTTATTTTGGGGTTGCCTAGGACTAAGAAGGGGAGGGATTCTATTTTTGTTGTTGTGGATAGATTCTCTAAGATGGCACATTTTATAGCTTGTCATAAAACCGATGATGCTTCAAACATTGCGGATTTGTTCTTTAGAGAAGTCGTTAGGTTGCATGGCATGCCTAGGACTATTGTTTCTGGTCGCGATGTTAAATTCTTGAGTTACTTTTGGAAGACTTTATGGGCTAAACTTGGCACAAAATTGTTGTTTTCTACTACTTGTCATCCTCAAACGGATGGACAAACTGAAGTTGTCAATAGAACTTTGGGAACACTTTTGCGTGCTATTCTTAAAAAGAACTTGGATTGACATTTCTATGGACTTTATTTTGGGGTTGCCTAGGACTAAGAAGGGGAGGGATTCTATTTTTGTTGTTGTGGATAGATTCTCTAAGATGGCACATTTTATAGCTTGTCATAAAACCGATGATGCTTCAAACATTGCGGATTTGTTCTTTAGAGAAGTCGTTAGGTTGCATGGCATGCCTAGGACTATTGTTTCTGGTCGCGATGTTAAATTCTTGAGTTACTTTTGGAAGACTTTATGGGCTAAACTTGGCACAAAATTGTTGTTTTCTACTACTTGTCATCCTCAAACGGATGGACAAACTGAAGTTGTCAATAGAACTTTGGGAACACTTTTGCGTGCTATTCTTAAAAAGAACTTGGATTGACATTTCTATGGACTTTATTTTGGGGTTGCCTAGGACTAAGAAGGGGAGGGATTCTATTTTTGTTGTTGTGGATAGATTCTCTAAGATGGCACATTTTATAGCTTGTCATAAAACCGATGATGCTTCAAACATTGCGGATTTGTTCTTTAGAGAAGTCGTTAGGTTGCATGGCATGCCTAGGACTATTGTTTCTGGTCGCGATGTTAAATTCTTGAGTTACTTTTGGAAGACTTTATGGGCTAAACTTGGCACAAAATTGTTGTTTTCTACTACTTGTCATCCTCAAACGGATGGACAAACTGAAGTTGTCAATAGAACTTTGGGAACACTTTTGCGTGCTATTCTTAAAAAGAACTTGGATTGACATTTCTATGGACTTTATTTTGGGGTTGCCTAGGACTAAGAAGGGGAGGGATTCTATTTTTGTTGTTGTGGATAGATTCTCTAAGATGGCACATTTTATAGCTTGTCATAAAACCGATGATGCTTCAAACATTGCGGATTTGTTCTTTAGAGAAGTCGTTAGGTTGCATGGCATGCCTAGGACTATTGTTTCTGGTCGCGATGTTAAATTCTTGAGTTACTTTTGGAAGACTTTATGGGCTAAACTTGGCACAAAATTGTTGTTTTCTACTACTTGTCATCCTCAAACGGATGGACAAACTGAAGTTGTCAATAGAACTTTGGGAACACTTTTGCGTGCTATTCTTAAAAAGAACTTGGATTGACATTTCTATGGACTTTATTTTGGGGTTGCCTAGGACTAAGAAGGGGAGGGATTCTATTTTTGTTGTTGTGGATAGATTCTCTAAGATGGCACATTTTATAGCTTGTCATAAAACCGATGATGCTTCAAACATTGCGGATTTGTTCTTTAGAGAAGTCGTTAGGTTGCATGGCATGCCTAGGACTATTGTTTCTGGTCGCGATGTTAAATTCTTGAGTTACTTTTGGAAGACTTTATGGGCTAAACTTGGCACAAAATTGTTGTTTTCTACTACTTGTCATCCTCAAACGGATGGACAAACTGAAGTTGTCAATAGAACTTTGGGAACACTTTTGCGTGCTATTCTTAAAAAGAACTTGGATTGACATTTCTATGGACTTTATTTTGGGGTTGCCTAGGACTAAGAAGGGGAGGGATTCTATTTTTGTTGTTGTGGATAGATTCTCTAAGATGGCACATTTTATAGCTTGTCATAAAACCGATGATGCTTCAAACATTGCGGATTTGTTCTTTAGAGAAGTCGTTAGGTTGCATGGCATGCCTAGGACTATTGTTTCTGGTCGCGATGTTAAATTCTTGAGTTACTTTTGGAAGACTTTATGGGCTAAACTTGGCACAAAATTGTTGTTTTCTACTACTTGTCATCCTCAAACGGATGGACAAACTGAAGTTGTCAATAGAACTTTGGGAACACTTTTGCGTGCTATTCTTAAAAAGAACTTGGATTGACATTTCTATGGACTTTATTTTGGGGTTGCCTAGGACTAAGAAGGGGAGGGATTCTATTTTTGTTGTTGTGGATAGATTCTCTAAGATGGCACATTTTATAGCTTGTCATAAAACCGATGATGCTTCAAACATTGCGGATTTGTTCTTTAGAGAAGTCGTTAGGTTGCATGGCATGCCTAGGACTATTGTTTCTGGTCGCGATGTTAAATTCTTGAGTTACTTTTGGAAGACTTTATGGGCTAAACTTGGCACAAAATTGTTGTTTTCTACTACTTGTCATCCTCAAACGGATGGACAAACTGAAGTTGTCAATAGAACTTTGGGAACACTTTTGCGTGCTATTCTTAAAAAGAACTTGGATTGACATTTCTATGGACTTTATTTTGGGGTTGCCTAGGACTAAGAAGGGGAGGGATTC
The DNA here is from genome assembly GCF_022965805.1 of Primulina eburnea. Taxonomy (NCBI): domain Eukaryota; kingdom Viridiplantae; phylum Streptophyta; class Magnoliopsida; order Lamiales; family Gesneriaceae; genus Primulina; species Primulina eburnea. The sequence goes on from NW_027331245.1 coordinate 29,017, forward strand.
TATTTTTGTTGTTGTGGATAGATTCTCTAAGATGGCACATTTTATAGCTTGTCATAAAACCGATGATGCTTCAAACATTGCGGATTTGTTCTTTAGAGAAGTCGTTAGGTTGCATGGCATGCCTAGGACTATTGTTTCTGGTCGCGATGTTAAATTCTTGAGTTACTTTTGGAAGACTTTATGGGCTAAACTTGGCACAAAATTGTTGTTTTCTACTACTTGTCATCCTCAAACGGATGGACAAACTGAAGTTGTCAATAGAACTTTGGGAACACTTTTGCGTGCTATTCTTAAAAAGAACTTGGATTGACATTTCTATGGACTTTATTTTGGGGTTGCCTAGGACTAAGAAGGGGAGGGATTCTATTTTTGTTGTTGTGGATAGATTCTCTAAGATGGCACATTTTATAGCTTGTCATAAAACCGATGATGCTTCAAACATTGCGGATTTGTTCTTTAGAGAAGTCGTTAGGTTGCATGGCATGCCTAGGACTATTGTTTCTGGTCGCGATGTTAAATTCTTGAGTTACTTTTGGAAGACTTTATGGGCTAAACTTGGCACAAAATTGTTGTTTTCTACTACTTGTCATCCTCAAACGGATGGACAAACTGAAGTTGTCAATAGAACTTTGGGAACACTTTTGCGTGCTATTCTTAAAAAGAACTTGGATTGACATTTCTATGGACTTTATTTTGGGGTTGCCTAGGACTAAGAAGGGGAGGGATTCTATTTTTGTTGTTGTGGATAGATTCTCTAAGATGGCACATTTTATAGCTTGTCATAAAACCGATGATGCTTCAAACATTGCGGATTTGTTCTTTAGAGAAGTCGTTAGGTTGCATGGCATGCCTAGGACTATTGTTTCTGGTCGCGATGTTAAATTCTTGAGTTACTTTTGGAAGACTTTATGGGCTAAACTTGGCACAAAATTGTTGTTTTCTACTACTTGTCATCCTCAAACGGATGGACAAACTGAAGTTGTCAATAGAACTTTGGGAACACTTTTGCGTGCTATTCTTAAAAAGAACTTGGATTGACATTTCTATGGACTTTATTTTGGGGTTGCCTAGGACTAAGAAGGGGAGGGATTCTATTTTTGTTGTTGTGGATAGATTCTCTAAGATGGCACATTTTATAGCTTGTCATAAAACCGATGATGCTTCAAACATTGCGGATTTGTTCTTTAGAGAAGTCGTTAGGTTGCATGGCATGCCTAGGACTATTGTTTCTGGTCGCGATGTTAAATTCTTGAGTTACTTTTGGAAGACTTTATGGGCTAAACTTGGCACAAAATTGTTGTTTTCTACTACTTGTCATCCTCAAACGGATGGACAAACTGAAGTTGTCAATAGAACTTTGGGAACACTTTTGCGTGCTATTCTTAAAAAGAACTTGGATTGACATTTCTATGGACTTTATTTTGGGGTTGCCTAGGACTAAGAAGGGGAGGGATTCTATTTTTGTTGTTGTGGATAGATTCTCTAAGATGGCACATTTTATAGCTTGTCATAAAACCGATGATGCTTCAAACATTGCGGATTTGTTCTTTAGAGAAGTCGTTAGGTTGCATGGCATGCCTAGGACTATTGTTTCTGGTCGCGATGTTAAATTCTTGAGTTACTTTTGGAAGACTTTATGGGCTAAACTTGGCACAAAATTGTTGTTTTCTACTACTTGTCATCCTCAAACGGATGGACAAACTGAAGTTGTCAATAGAACTTTGGGAACACTTTTGCGTGCTATTCTTAAAAAGAACTTGGATTGACATTTCTATGGACTTTATTTTGGGGTTGCCTAGGACTAAGAAGGGGAGGGATTCTATTTTTGTTGTTGTGGATAGATTCTCTAAGATGGCACATTTTATAGCTTGTCATAAAACCGATGATGCTTCAAACATTGCGGATTTGTTCTTTAGAGAAGTCGTTAGGTTGCATGGCATGCCTAGGACTATTGTTTCTGGTCGCGATGTTAAATTCTTGAGTTACTTTTGGAAGACTTTATGGGCTAAACTTGGCACAAAATTGTTGTTTTCTACTACTTGTCATCCTCAAACGGATGGACAAACTGAAGTTGTCAATAGAACTTTGGGAACACTTTTGCGTGCTATTCTTAAAAAGAACTTGGATTGACATTTCTATGGACTTTATTTTGGGGTTGCCTAGGACTAAGAAGGGGAGGGATTCTATTTTTGTTGTTGTGGATAGATTCTCTAAGATGGCACATTTTATAGCTTGTCATAAAACCGATGATGCTTCAAACATTGCGGATTTGTTCTTTAGAGAAGTCGTTAGGTTGCATGGCATGCCTAGGACTATTGTTTCTGGTCGCGATGTTAAATTCTTGAGTTACTTTTGGAAGACTTTATGGGCTAAACTTGGCACAAAATTGTTGTTTTCTACTACTTGTCATCCTCAAACGGATGGACAAACTGAAGTTGTCAATAGAACTTTGGGAACACTTTTGCGTGCTATTCTTAAAAAGAACTTGGATTGACATTTCTATGGACTTTATTTTGGGGTTGCCTAGGACTAAGAAGGGGAGGGATTCTATTTTTGTTGTTGTGGATAGATTCTCTAAGATGGCACATTTTATAGCTTGTCATAAAACCGATGATGCTTCAAACATTGCGGATTTGTTCTTTAGAGAAGTCGTTAGGTTGCATGGCATGCCTAGGACTATTGTTTCTGGTCGCGATGTTAAATTCTTGAGTTACTTTTGGAAGACTTTATGGGCTAAACTTGGCACAAAATTGTTGTTTTCTACTACTTGTCATCCTCAAACGGATGGACAAACTGAAGTTGTCAATAGAACTTTGGGAACACTTTTGCGTGCTATTCTTAAAAAGAACTTGGATTGACATTTCTATGGACTTTATTTTGGGGTTGCCTAGGACTAAGAAGGGGAGGGATTCTATTTTTGTTGTTGTGGATAGATTCTCTAAGATGGCACATTTTATAGCTTGTCATAAAACCGATGATGCTTCAAACATTGCGGATTTGTTCTTTAGAGAAGTCGTTAGGTTGCATGGCATGCCTAGGACTATTGTTTCTGGTCGCGATGTTAAATTCTTGAGTTACTTTTGGAAGACTTTATGGGCTAAACTTGGCACAAAATTGTTGTTTTCTACTACTTGTCATCCTCAAACGGATGGACAAACTGAAGTTGTCAATAGAACTTTGGGAACACTTTTGCGTGCTATTCTTAAAAAGAACTTGGATTGACATTTCTATGGACTTTATTTTGGGGTTGCCTAGGACTAAGAAGGGGAGGGATTCTATTTTTGTTGTTGTGGATAGATTCTCTAAGATGGCACATTTTATAGCTTGTCATAAAACCGATGATGCTTCAAACATTGCGGATTTGTTCTTTAGAGAAGTCGTTAGGTTGCATGGCATGCCTAGGACTATTGTTTCTGGTCGCGATGTTAAATTCTTGAGTTACTTTTGGAAGACTTTATGGGCTAAACTTGGCACAAAATTGTTGTTTTCTACTACTTGTCATCCTCAAACGGATGGACAAACTGAAGTTGTCAATAGAACTTTGGGAACACTTTTGCGTGCTATTCTTAAAAAGAACTTGGATTGACATTTCTATGGACTTTATTTTGGGGTTGCCTAGGACTAAGAAGGGGAGGGATTCTATTTTTGTTGTTGTGGATAGATTCTCTAAGATGGCACATTTTATAGCTTGTCATAAAACCGATGATGCTTCAAACATTGCGGATTTGTTCTTTAGAGAAGTCGTTAGGTTGCATGGCATGCCTAGGACTATTGTTTCTGGTCGCGATGTTAAATTCTTGAGTTACTTTTGGAAGACTTTATGGGCTAAACTTGGCACAAAATTGTTGTTTTCTACTACTTGTCATCCTCAAACGGATGGACAAACTGAAGTTGTCAATAGAACTTTGGGAACACTTTTGCGTGCTATTCTTAAAAAGAACTTGGATTGACATTTCTATGGACTTTATTTTGGGGTTGCCTAGGACTAAGAAGGGGAGGGATTCTATTTTTGTTGTTGTGGATAGATTCTCTAAGATGGCACATTTTATAGCTTGTCATAAAACCGATGATGCTTCAAACATTGCGGATTTGTTCTTTAGAGAAGTCGTTAGGTTGCATGGCATGCCTAGGACTATTGTTTCTGGTCGCGATGTTAAATTCTTGAGTTACTTTTGGAAGACTTTATGGGCTAAACTTGGCACAAAATTGTTGTTTTCTACTACTTGTCATCCTCAAACGGATGGACAAACTGAAGTTGTCAATAGAACTTTGGGAACACTTTTGCGTGCTATTCTTAAAAAGAACTTGGATTGACATTTCTATGGACTTTATTTTGGGGTTGCCTAGGACTAAGAAGGGGAGGGATTCTATTTTTGTTGTTGTGGATAGATTCTCTAAGATGGCACATTTTATAGCTTGTCATAAAACCGATGATGCTTCAAACATTGCGGATTTGTTCTTTAGAGAAGTCGTTAGGTTGCATGGCATGCCTAGGACTATTGTTTCTGGTCGCGATGTTAAATTCTTGAGTTACTTTTGGAAGACTTTATGGGCTAAACTTGGCACAAAATTGTTGTTTTCTACTACTTGTCATCCTCAAACGGATGGACAAACTGAAGTTGTCAATAGAACTTTGGGAACACTTTTGCGTGCTATTCTTAAAAAGAACTTGGATTGACATTTCTATGGACTTTATTTTGGGGTTGCCTAGGACTAAGAAGGGGAGGGATTCTATTTTTGTTGTTGTGGATAGATTCTCTAAGATGGCACATTTTATAGCTTGTCATAAAACCGATGATGCTTCAAACATTGCGGATTTGTTCTTTAGAGAAGTCGTTAGGTTGCATGGCATGCCTAGGACTATTGTTTCTGGTCGCGATGTTAAATTCTTGAGTTACTTTTGGAAGACTTTATGGGCTAAACTTGGCACAAAATTGTTGTTTTCTACTACTTGTCATCCTCAAACGGATGGACAAACTGAAGTTGTCAATAGAACTTTGGGAACACTTTTGCGTGCTATTCTTAAAAAGAACTTGGATTGACATTTCTATGGACTTTATTTTGGGGTTGCCTAGGACTAAGAAGGGGAGGGATTCTATTTTTGTTGTTGTGGATAGATTCTCTAAGATGGCACATTTTATAGCTTGTCATAAAACCGATGATGCTTCAAACATTGCGGATTTGTTCTTTAGAGAAGTCGTTAGGTTGCATGGCATGCCTAGGACTATTGTTTCTGGTCGCGATGTTAAATTCTTGAGTTACTTTTGGAAGACTTTATGGGCTAAACTTGGCACAAAATTGTTGTTTTCTACTACTTGTCATCCTCAAACGGATGGACAAACTGAAGTTGTCAATAGAACTTTGGGAACACTTTTGCGTGCTATTCTTAAAAAGAACTTGGATTGACATTTCTATGGACTTTATTTTGGGGTTGCCTAGGACTAAGAAGGGGAGGGATTCTATTTTTGTTGTTGTGGATAGATTCTCTAAGATGGCACATTTTATAGCTTGTCATAAAACCGATGATGCTTCAAACATTGCGGATTTGTTCTTTAGAGAAGTCGTTAGGTTGCATGGCATGCCTAGGACTATTGTTTCTGGTCGCGATGTTAAATTCTTGAGTTACTTTTGGAAGACTTTATGGGCTAAACTTGGCACAAAATTGTTGTTTTCTACTACTTGTCATCCTCAAACGGATGGACAAACTGAAGTTGTCAATAGAACTTTGGGAACACTTTTGCGTGCTATTCTTAAAAAGAACTTGGATTGACATTTCTATGGACTTTATTTTGGGGTTGCCTAGGACTAAGAAGGGGAGGGATTCTATTTTTGTTGTTGTGGATAGATTCTCTAAGATGGCACATTTTATAGCTTGTCATAAAACCGATGATGCTTCAAACATTGCGGATTTGTTCTTTAGAGAAGTCGTTAGGTTGCATGGCATGCCTAGGACTATTGTTTCTGGTCGCGATGTTAAATTCTTGAGTTACTTTTGGAAGACTTTATGGGCTAAACTTGGCACAAAATTGTTGTTTTCTACTACTTGTCATCCTCAAACGGATGGACAAACTGAAGTTGTCAATAGAACTTTGGGAACACTTTTGCGTGCTATTCTTAAAAAGAACTTGGATTGACATTTCTATGGACTTTATTTTGGGGTTGCCTAGGACTAAGAAGGGGAGGGATTCTATTTTTGTTGTTGTGGATAGATTCTCTAAGATGGCACATTTTATAGCTTGTCATAAAACCGATGATGCTTCAAACATTGCGGATTTGTTCTTTAGAGAAGTCGTTAGGTTGCATGGCATGCCTAGGACTATTGTTTCTGGTCGCGATGTTAAATTCTTGAGTTACTTTTGGAAGACTTTATGGGCTAAACTTGGCACAAAATTGTTGTTTTCTACTACTTGTCATCCTCAAACGGATGGACAAACTGAAGTTGTCAATAGAACTTTGGGAACACTTTTGCGTGCTATTCTTAAAAAGAACTTGGATTGACATTTCTATGGACTTTATTTTGGGGTTGCCTAGGACTAAGAAGGGGAGGGATTCTATTTTTGTTGTTGTGGATAGATTCTCTAAGATGGCACATTTTATAGCTTGTCATAAAACCGATGATGCTTCAAACATTGCGGATTTGTTCTTTAGAGAAGTCGTTAGGTTGCATGGCATGCCTAGGACTATTGTTTCTGGTCGCGATGTTAAATTCTTGAGTTACTTTTGGAAGACTTTATGGGCTAAACTTGGCACAAAATTGTTGTTTTCTACTACTTGTCATCCTCAAACGGATGGACAAACTGAAGTTGTCAATAGAACTTTGGGAACACTTTTGCGTGCTATTCTTAAAAAGAACTTGGATTGACATTTCTATGGACTTTATTTTGGGGTTGCCTAGGACTAAGAAGGGGAGGGATTCTATTTTTGTTGTTGTGGATAGATTCTCTAAGATGGCACATTTTATAGCTTGTCATAAAACCGATGATGCTTCAAACATTGCGGATTTGTTCTTTAGAGAAGTCGTTAGGTTGCATGGCATGCCTAGGACTATTGTTTCTGGTCGCGATGTTAAATTCTTGAGTTACTTTTGGAAGACTTTATGGGCTAAACTTGGCACAAAATTGTTGTTTTCTACTACTTGTCATCCTCAAACGGATGGACAAACTGAAGTTGTCAATAGAACTTTGGGAACACTTTTGCGTGCTATTCTTAAAAAGAACTTGATTGACATTTCTATGGACTTTATTTTGGGGTTGCCTAGAATAAGAGGGGAGGGATTCTATTTTGTTGTTGTGGATAGATTCTCTAAGATGGCACATTTTATAGCTGTCATAAACCGATGATGCTTCAAACATTGCGGATTTGTTCTTTAGAGAAGTCGTTAGGTTGCATGGCATGCCTAGGACTATTGTTTCTGGTCGCGATGTTAAATTCTTGAGTTACTTTTGGAAGACTTTATGGGCTAAACTTGGAAAAAAATTGTTGTTTTCTACTACTTGTCATCCTCAAACGGATGGACAAACTGAAGTTTTCAATAGAACTTTGGGAACACTTTTGCGTGCTATTCTTAAAAAGAACTTGGATTGACATTTCTATGGACTTTATTTTGGGGTTGCGTAGGACTAAGAAGGGGAGGGATTCTATTTTTGTTGTTGTGGATAGATTCTCTAAGATGGCACATTTTATAGCTTGTCATAAAACCGATGATGCTTCAAACATGGCGGATTTGTTCTTTAGAGAAGTCGTTAGGTTGCATGGCATGCCTAGGACTATTGTTTCTGGTCGCGATGTTAAATTCTTGAGTTACTTTTGGAAGACTTTATGGGCTAAACTTGGCACAAAATTGTTGTTTTCTACTACTTGTCATCCTCAAACGGATGGACAAACTGAAGTTGTCAATAGAACTTTGGGAACACTTTTGCGTGCTATTCTTAAAAAGAACTTGGATTGACATTTCTATGGACTTTATTTTGGGGTTGCCTAGGACTAAGAAGGGGAGGGATTCTATTTTTGTTGTTGTGGATAGATTCTCTAAGATGGCACATTTTATAGCTTGTCATAAAACCGATGATGCTTCAAACATTGCGGATTTGTTCTTTAGAGAAGTCGTTAGGTTGCATGGCATGCCTAGGACTATTGTTTCTGGTCGCGATGTTAAATTCTTGAGTTACTTTTGGAAGACTTTATGGGCTAAACTTGGCACAAAATTGTTGTTTTCTACTACTTGTCATCCTCAAACGGATGGACAAACTGAAGTTGTCAATAGAACTTTGGGAACACTTTTGCGTGCTATTCTTAAAAAGAACTTGGATTGACATTTCTATGGACTTTATTTTGGGGTTGCCTAGGACTAAGAAGGGGAGGGATTCTATTTTTGTTGTTGTGGATAGATTCTCTAAGATGGCACATTTTATAGCTTGTCATAAAACCGATGATGCTTCAAACATTGCGGATTTGTTCTTTAGAGAAGTCGTTAGGTTGCATGGCATGCCTAGGACTATTGTTTCTGGTCGCGATGTTAAATTCTTGAGTTACTTTTGGAAGACTTTATGGGCTAAACTTGGCACAAAATTGTTGTTTTCTACTACTTGTCATCCTCAAACGGATGGACAAACTGAAGTTGTCAATAGAACTTTGGGAACACTTTTGCGTGCTATTCTTAAAAAGAACTTGGATTGACATTTCTATGGACTTTATTTTGGGGTTGCCTAGGACTAAGAAGGGGAGGGATTCTATTTTTGTTGTTGTGGATAGATTCTCTAAGATGGCACATTTTATAGCTTGTCATAAAACCGATGATGCTTCAAACATTGCGGATTTGTTCTTTAGAGAAGTCGTTAGGTTGCATGGCATGCCTAGGACTATTGTTTCTGGTCGCGATGTTAAATTCTTGAGTTACTTTTGGAAGACTTTATGGGCTAAACTTGGCACAAAATTGTTGTTTTCTACTACTTGTCATCCTCAAACGGATGGACAAACTGAAGTTGTCAATAGAACTTTGGGAACACTTTTGCGTGCTATTCTTAAAAAGAACTTGGATTGACATTTCTATGGACTTTATTTTGGGGTTGCCTAGGACTAAGAAGGGGAGGGATTCTATTTTTGTTGTTGTGGATAGATTCTCTAAGATGGCACATTTTATAGCTTGTCATAAAACCGATGATGCTTCAAACATTGCGGATTTGTTCTTTAGAGAAGTCGTTAGGTTGCATGGCATGCCTAGGACTATTGTTTCTGGTCGCGATGTTAAATTCTTGAGTTACTTTTGGAAGACTTTATGGGCTAAACTTGGCACAAAATTGTTGTTTTCTACTACTTGTCATCCTCAAACGGATGGACAAACTGAAGTTGTCAATAGAACTTTGGGAACACTTTTGCGTGCTATTCTTAAAAAGAACTTGGATTGACATTTCTATGGACTTTATTTTGGGGTTGCCTAGGACTAAGAAGGGGAGGGATTCTATTTTTGTTGTTGTGGATAGATTCTCTAAGATGGCACATTTTATAGCTTGTCATAAAACCGATGATGCTTCAAACATTGCGGATTTGTTCTTTAGAGAAGTCGTTAGGTTGCATGGCATGCCTAGGACTATTGTTTCTGGTCGCGATGTTAAATTCTTGAGTTACTTTTGGAAGACTTTATGGGCTAAACTTGGCACAAAATTGTTGTTTTCTACTACTTGTCATCCTCAAACGGATGGACAAACTGAAGTTGTCAATAGAACTTTGGGAACACTTTTGCGTGCTATTCTTAAAAAGAACTTGGATTGACATTTCTATGGACTTTATTTTGGGGTTGCCTAGGACTAAGAAGGGGAGGGATTCTATTTTTGTTGTTGTGGATAGATTCTCTAAGATGGCACATTTTATAGCTTGTCATAAAACCGATGATGCTTCAAACATTGCGGATTTGTTCTTTAGAGAAGTCGTTAGGTTGCATGGCATGCCTAGGACTATTGTTTCTGGTCGCGATGTTAAATTCTTGAGTTACTTTTGGAAGACTTTATGGGCTAAACTTGGCACAAAATTGTTGTTTTCTACTACTTGTCATCCTCAAACGGATGGACAAACTGAAGTTGTCAATAGAACTTTGGGAACACTTTTGCGTGCTATTCTTAAAAAGAACTTGGATTGACATTTCTATGGACTTTATTTTGGGGTTGCCTAGGACTAAGAAGGGGAGGGATTCTATTTTTGTTGTTGTGGATAGATTCTCTAAGATGGCACATTTTATAGCTTGTCATAAAACCGATGATGCTTCAAACATTGCGGATTTGTTCTTTAGAGAAGTCGTTAGGTTGCATGGCATGCCTAGGACTATTGTTTCTGGTCGCGATGTTAAATTCTTGAGTTACTTTTGGAAGACTTTATGGGCTAAACTTGGCACAAAATTGTTGTTTTCTACTACTTGTCATCCTCAAACGGATGGACAAACTGAAGTTGTCAATAGAACTTTGGGAACACTTTTGCGTGCTATTCTTAAAAAGAACTTGGATTGACATTTCTATGGACTTTATTTTGGGGTTGCCTAGGACTAAGAAGGGGAGGGATTCTATTTTTGTTGTTGTGGATAGATTCTCTAAGATGGCACATTTTATAGCTTGTCATAAAACCGATGATGCTTCAAACATTGCGGATTTGTTCTTTAGAGAAGTCGTTAGGTTGCATGGCATGCCTAGGACTATTGTTTCTGGTCGCGATGTTAAATTCTTGAGTTACTTTTGGAAGACTTTATGGGCTAAACTTGGCACAAAATTGTTGTTTTCTACTACTTGTCATCCTCAAACGGATGGACAAACTGAAGTTGTCAATAGAACTTTGGGAACACTTTTGCGTGCTATTCTTAAAAAGAACTTGGATTGACATTTCTATGGACTTTATTTTGGGGTTGCCTAGGACTAAGAAGGGGAGGGATTCTATTTTTGTTGTTGTGGATAGATTCTCTAAGATGGCACATTTTATAGCTTGTCATAAAACCGATGATGCTTCAAACATTGCGGATTTGTTCTTTAGAGAAGTCGTTAGGTTGCATGGCATGCCTAGGACTATTGTTTCTGGTCGCGATGTTAAATTCTTGAGTTACTTTTGGAAGACTTTATGGGCTAAACTTGGCACAAAATTGTTGTTTTCTACTACTTGTCATCCTCAAACGGATGGACAAACTGAAGTTGTCAATAGAACTTTGGGAACACTTTTGCGTGCTATTCTTAAAAAGAACTTGGATTGACATTTCTATGGACTTTATTTTGGGGTTGCCTAGGACTAAGAAGGGGAGGGATTCTATTTTTGTTGTTGTGGATAGATTCTCTAAGATGGCACATTTTATAGCTTGTCATAAAACCGATGATGCTTCAAACATTGCGGATTTGTTCTTTAGAGAAGTCGTTAGGTTGCATGGCATGCCTAGGACTATTGTTTCTGGTCGCGATGTTAAATTCTTGAGTTACTTTTGGAAGACTTTATGGGCTAAACTTGGCACAAAATTGTTGTTTTCTACTACTTGTCATCCTCAAACGGATGGACAAACTGAAGTTGTCAATAGAACTTTGGGAACACTTTTGCGTGCTATTCTTAAAAAGAACTTGGATTGACATTTCTATGGACTTTATTTTGGGGTTGCCTAGGACTAAGAAGGGGAGGGATTCTATTTTTGTTGTTGTGGATAGATTCTCTAAGATGGCACATTTTATAGCTTGTCATAAAACCGATGATGCTTCAAACATTGCGGATTTGTTCTTTAGAGAAGTCGTTAGGTTGCATGGCATGCCTAGGACTATTGTTTCTGGTCGCGATGTTAAATTCTTGAGTTACTTTTGGAAGACTTTATGGGCTAAACTTGGCACAAAATTGTTGTTTTCTACTACTTGTCATCCTCAAACGGATGGACAAACTGAAGTTGTCAATAGAACTTTGGGAACACTTTTGCGTGCTATTCTTAAAAAGAACTTGGATTGACATTTCTATGGACTTTATTTTGGGGTTGCCTAGGACTAAGAAGGGGAGGGATTCTATTTTTGTTGTTGTGGATAGATTCTCTAAGATGGCACATTTTATAGCTTGTCATAAAACCGATGATGCTTCAAACATTGCGGATTTGTTCTTTAGAGAAGTCGTTAGGTTGCATGGCATGCCTAGGACTATTGTTTCTGGTCGCGATGTTAAATTCTTGAGTTACTTTTGGAAGACTTTATGGGCTAAACTTGGCACAAAATTGTTGTTTTCTACTACTTGTCATCCTCAAACGGATGGACAAACTGAAGTTGTCAATAGAACTTTGGGAACACTTTTGCGTGCTATTCTTAAAAAGAACTTGGATTGACATTTCTATGGACTTTATTTTGGGGTTGCCTAGGACTAAGAAGGGGAGGGATTCTATTTTTGTTGTTGTGGATAGATTCTCTAAGATGGCACATTTTATAGCTTGTCATAAAACCGATGATGCTTCAAACATTGCGGATTTGTTCTTTAGAGAAGTCGTTAGGTTGCATGGCATGCCTAGGACTATTGTTTCTGGTCGCGATGTTAAATTCTTGAGTTACTTTTGGAAGACTTTATGGGCTAAACTTGGCACAAAATTGTTGTTTTCTACTACTTGTCATCCTCAAACGGATGGACAAACTGAAGTTGTCAATAGAACTTTGGGAACACTTTTGCGTGCTATTCTTAAAAAGAACTTGGATTGACATTTCTATGGACTTTATTTTGGGGTTGCCTAGGACTAAGAAGGGGAGGGATTCTATTTTTGTTGTTGTGGATAGATTCTCTAAGATGGCACATTTTATAGCTTGTCATAAAACCGATGATGCTTCAAACATTGCGGATTTGTTCTTTAGAGAAGTCGTTAGGTTGCATGGCATGCCTAGGACTATTGTTTCTGGTCGCGATGTTAAATTCTTGAGTTACTTTTGGAAGACTTTATGGGCTAAACTTGGCACAAAATTGTTGTTTTCTACTACTTGTCATCCTCAAACGGATGGACAAACTGAAGTTGTCAATAGAACTTTGGGAACACTTTTGCGTGCTATTCTTAAAAAGAACTTGGATTGACATTTCTATGGACTTTATTTTGGGGTTGCCTAGGACTAAGAAGGGGAGGGATTCTATTTTTGTTGTTGTGGATAGATTCTCTAAGATGGCACATTTTATAGCTTGTCATAAAACCGATGATGCTTCAAACATTGCGGATTTGTTCTTTAGAGAAGTCGTTAGGTTGCATGGCATGCCTAGGACTATTGTTTCTGGTCGCGATGTTAAATTCTTGAGTTACTTTTGGAAGACTTTATGGGCTAAACTTGGCACAAAATTGTTGTTTTCTACTACTTGTCATCCTCAAACGGATGGACAAACTGAAGTTGTCAATAGAACTTTGGGAACACTTTTGCGTGCTATTCTTAAAAAGAACTTGGATTGACATTTCTATGGACTTTATTTTGGGGTTGCCTAGGACTAAGAAGGGGAGGGATTCTATTTTTGTTGTTGTGGATAGATTCTCTAAGATGGCACATTTTATAGCTTGTCATAAAACCGATGATGCTTCAAACATTGCGGATTTGTTCTTTAGAGAAGTCGTTAGGTTGCATGGCATGCCTAGGACTATTGTTTCTGGTCGCGATGTTAAATTCTTGAGTTACTTTTGGAAGACTTTATGGGCTAAACTTGGCACAAAATTGTTGTTTTCTACTACTTGTCATCCTCAAACGGATGGACAAACTGAAGTTGTCAATAGAACTTTGGGAACACTTTTGCGTGCTATTCTTAAAAAGAACTTGGATTGACATTTCTATGGACTTTATTTTGGGGTTGCCTAGGACTAAGAAGGGGAGGGATTCTATTTTTGTTGTTGTGGATAGATTCTCTAAGATGGCACATTTTATAGCTTGTCATAAAACCGATGATGCTTCAAACATTGCGGATTTGTTCTTTAGAGAAGTCGTTAGGTTGCATGGCATGCCTAGGACTATTGTTTCTGGTCGCGATGTTAAATTCTTGAGTTACTTTTGGAAGACTTTATGGGCTAAACTTGGCACAAAATTGTTGTTTTCTACTACTTGTCATCCTCAAACGGATGGACAAACTGAAGTTGTCAATAGAACTTTGGGAACACTTTTGCGTGCTATTCTTAAAAAGAACTTGGATTGACATTTCTATGGACTTTATTTTGGGGTTGCCTAGGACTAAGAAGGGGAGGGATTCTATTTTTGTTGTTGTGGATAGATTCTCTAAGATGGCACATTTTATAGCTTGTCATAAAACCGATGATGCTTCAAACATTGCGGATTTGTTCTTTAGAGAAGTCGTTAGGTTGCATGGCATGCCTAGGACTATTGTTTCTGGTCGCGATGTTAAATTCTTGAGTTACTTTTGGAAGACTTTATGGGCTAAACTTGGCACAAAATTGTTGTTTTCTACTACTTGTCATCCTCAAACGGATGGACAAACTGAAGTTGTCAATAGAACTTTGGGAACACTTTTGCGTGCTATTCTTAAAAAGAACTTGGATTGACATTTCTATGGACTTTATTTTGGGGTTGCCTAGGACTAAGAAGGGGAGGGATTCTATTTTTGTTGTTGTGGATAGATTCTCTAAGATGGCACATTTTATAGCTTGTCATAAAACCGATGATGCTTCAAACATTGCGGATTTGTTCTTTAGAGAAGTCGTTAGGTTGCATGGCATGCCTAGGACTATTGTTTCTGGTCGCGATGTTAAATTCTTGAGTTACTTTTGGAAGACTTTATGGGCTAAACTTGGCACAAAATTGTTGTTTTCTACTACTTGTCATCCTCAAACGGATGGACAAACTGAAGTTGTCAATAGAACTTTGGGAACACTTTTGCGTGCTATTCTTAAAAAGAACTTGGATTGACATTTCTATGGACTTTATTTTGGGGTTGCCTAGGACTAAGAAGGGGAGGGATTCTATTTTTGTTGTTGTGGATAGATTCTCTAAGATGGCACATTTTATAGCTTGTCATAAAACCGATGATGCTTCAAACATTGCGGATTTGTTCTTTAGAGAAGTCGTTAGGTTGCATGGCATGCCTA
Source organism: Primulina eburnea (assembly GCF_022965805.1). Classification (NCBI taxonomy): domain Eukaryota; kingdom Viridiplantae; phylum Streptophyta; class Magnoliopsida; order Lamiales; family Gesneriaceae; genus Primulina; species Primulina eburnea. The sequence continues at coordinate 44,060 of NW_027331245.1, forward strand.
GGACTATTGTTTCTGGTCGCGATGTTAAATTCTTGAGTTACTTTTGGAAGACTTTATGGGCTAAACTTGGCACAAAATTGTTGTTTTCTACTACTTGTCATCCTCAAACGGATGGACAAACTGAAGTTGTCAATAGAACTTTGGGAACACTTTTGCGTGCTATTCTTAAAAAGAACTTGGATTGACATTTCTATGGACTTTATTTTGGGGTTGCCTAGGACTAAGAAGGGGAGGGATTCTATTTTTGTTGTTGTGGATAGATTCTCTAAGATGGCACATTTTATAGCTTGTCATAAAACCGATGATGCTTCAAACATTGCGGATTTGTTCTTTAGAGAAGTCGTTAGGTTGCATGGCATGCCTAGGACTATTGTTTCTGGTCGCGATGTTAAATTCTTGAGTTACTTTTGGAAGACTTTATGGGCTAAACTTGGCACAAAATTGTTGTTTTCTACTACTTGTCATCCTCAAACGGATGGACAAACTGAAGTTGTCAATAGAACTTTGGGAACACTTTTGCGTGCTATTCTTAAAAGAACTTGGATTGACATTTCTATGGACTTTATTTTGGGGTTGCCTAGGACTAAGAAGGGGAGGGATTCTATTTTTGTTGTTGTGGATAGATTCTCTAAGATGGCACATTTTATAGCTTGTCATAAAACCGATGATGCTTCAAACATTGCGGATTTGTTCTTTAGAGAAGTCGTTAGGTTGCATGGCATGCCTAGGACTATTGTTTCTGGTCGCGATGTTAAATTCTTGAGTTACTTTTGGAAGACTTTATGGGCTAAACTTGGCACAAAATTGTTGTTTTCTACTACTTGTCATCCTCAAACGGATGGACAAACTGAAGTTGTCAATAGAACTTTGGGAACACTTTTGCGTGCTATTCTTAAAAAGAACTTGGATTGACATTTCTATGGACTTTATTTTGGGGTTGCCTAGGACTAAGAAGGGGAGGGATTCTATTTTTGTTGTTGTGGATAGATTCTCTAAGATGGCACATTTTATAGCTTGTCATAAAACCGATGATGCTTCAAACATTGCGGATTTGTTCTTTAGAGAAGTCGTTAGGTTGCATGGCATGCCTAGGACTATTGTTTCTGGTCGCGATGTTAAATTCTTGAGTTACTTTTGGAAGACTTTATGGGCTAAACTTGGCACAAAATTGTTGTTTTCTACTACTTGTCATCCTCAAACGGATGGACAAACTGAAGTTGTCAATAGAACTTTGGGAACACTTTTGCGTGCTATTCTTAAAAAGAACTTGGATTGACATTTCTATGGACTTTATTTTGGGGTTGCCTAGGACTAAGAAGGGGAGGGATTCTATTTTTGTTGTTGTGGATAGATTCTCTAAGATGGCACATTTTATAGCTTGTCATAAAACCGATGATGCTTCAAACATTGCGGATTTGTTCTTTAGAGAAGTCGTTAGGTTGCATGGCATGCCTAGGACTATTGTTTCTGGTCGCGATGTTAAATTCTTGAGTTACTTTTGGAAGACTTTATGGGCTAAACTTGGCACAAAATTGTTGTTTTCTACTACTTGTCATCCTCAAACGGATGGACAAACTGAAGTTGTCAATAGAACTTTGGGAACACTTTTGCGTGCTATTCTTAAAAAGAACTTGGATTGACATTTCTATGGACTTTATTTTGGGGTTGCCTAGGACTAAGAAGGGGAGGGATTCTATTTTTGTTGTTGTGGATAGATTCTCTAAGATGGCACATTTTATAGCTTGTCATAAAACCGATGATGCTTCAAACATTGCGGATTTGTTCTTTAGAGAAGTCGTTAGGTTGCATGGCATGCCTAGGACTATTGTTTCTGGTCGCGATGTTAAATTCTTGAGTTACTTTTGGAAGACTTTATGGGCTAAACTTGGCACAAAATTGTTGTTTTCTACTACTTGTCATCCTCAAACGGATGGACAAACTGAAGTTGTCAATAGAACTTTGGGAACACTTTTGCGTGCTATTCTTAAAAAGAACTTGGATTGACATTTCTATGGACTTTATTTTGGGGTTGCCTAGGACTAAGAAGGGGAGGGATTCTATTTTTGTTGTTGTGGATAGATTCTCTAAGATGGCACATTTTATAGCTTGTCATAAAACCGATGATGCTTCAAACATTGCGGATTTGTTCTTTAGAGAAGTCGTTAGGTTGCATGGCATGCCTAGGACTATTGTTTCTGGTCGCGATGTTAAATTCTTGAGTTACTTTTGGAAGACTTTATGGGCTAAACTTGGCACAAAATTGTTGTTTTCTACTACTTGTCATCCTCAAACGGATGGACAAACTGAAGTTGTCAATAGAACTTTGGGAACACTTTTGCGTGCTATTCTTAAAAAGAACTTGGATTGACATTTCTATGGACTTTATTTTGGGGTTGCCTAGGACTAAGAAGGGGAGGGATTCTATTTTTGTTGTTGTGGATAGATTCTCTAAGATGGCACATTTTATAGCTTGTCATAAAACCGATGATGCTTCAAACATTGCGGATTTGTTCTTTAGAGAAGTCGTTAGGTTGCATGGCATGCCTAGGACTATTGTTTCTGGTCGCGATGTTAAATTCTTGAGTTACTTTTGGAAGACTTTATGGGCTAAACTTGGCACAAAATTGTTGTTTTCTACTACTTGTCATCCTCAAACGGATGGACAAACTGAAGTTGTCAATAGAACTTTGGGAACACTTTTGCGTGCTATTCTTAAAAAGAACTTGGATTGACATTTCTATGGACTTTATTTTGGGGTTGCCTAGGACTAAGAAGGGGAGGGATTCTATTTTTGTTGTTGTGGATAGATTCTCTAAGATGGCACATTTTATAGCTTGTCATAAAACCGATGATGCTTCAAACATTGCGGATTTGTTCTTTAGAGAAGTCGTTAGGTTGCATGGCATGCCTAGGACTATTGTTTCTGGTCGCGATGTTAAATTCTTGAGTTACTTTTGGAAGACTTTATGGGCTAAACTTGGCACAAAATTGTTGTTTTCTACTACTTGTCATCCTCAAACGGATGGACAAACTGAAGTTGTCAATAGAACTTTGGGAACACTTTTGCGTGCTATTCTTAAAAAGAACTTGGATTGACATTTCTATGGACTTTATTTTGGGGTTGCCTAGGACTAAGAAGGGGAGGGATTCTATTTTTGTTGTTGTGGATAGATTCTCTAAGATGGCACATTTTATAGCTTGTCATAAAACCGATGATGCTTCAAACATTGCGGATTTGTTCTTTAGAGAAGTCGTTAGGTTGCATGGCATGCCTAGGACTATTGTTTCTGGTCGCGATGTTAAATTCTTGAGTTACTTTTGGAAGACTTTATGGGCTAAACTTGGCACAAAATTGTTGTTTTCTACTACTTGTCATCCTCAAACGGATGGACAAACTGAAGTTGTCAATAGAACTTTGGGAACACTTTTGCGTGCTATTCTTAAAAAGAACTTGGATTGACATTTCTATGGACTTTATTTTGGGGTTGCCTAGGACTAAGAAGGGGAGGGATTCTATTTTTGTTGTTGTGGATAGATTCTCTAAGATGGCACATTTTATAGCTTGTCATAAAACCGATGATGCTTCAAACATTGCGGATTTGTTCTTTAGAGAAGTCGTTAGGTTGCATGGCATGCCTAGGACTATTGTTTCTGGTCGCGATGTTAAATTCTTGAGTTACTTTTGGAAGACTTTATGGGCTAAACTTGGCACAAAATTGTTGTTTTCTACTACTTGTCATCCTCAAACGGATGGACAAACTGAAGTTGTCAATAGAACTTTGGGAACACTTTTGCGTGCTATTCTTAAAAAGAACTTGGATTGACATTTCTATGGACTTTATTTTGGGGTTGCCTAGGACTAAGAAGGGGAGGGATTCTATTTTTGTTGTTGTGGATAGATTCTCTAAGATGGCACATTTTATAGCTTGTCATAAAACCGATGATGCTTCAAACATTGCGGATTTGTTCTTTAGAGAAGTCGTTAGGTTGCATGGCATGCCTAGGACTATTGTTTCTGGTCGCGATGTTAAATTCTTGAGTTACTTTTGGAAGACTTTATGGGCTAAACTTGGCACAAAATTGTTGTTTTCTACTACTTGTCATCCTCAAACGGATGGACAAACTGAAGTTGTCAATAGAACTTTGGGAACACTTTTGCGTGCTATTCTTAAAAAGAACTTGGATTGACATTTCTATGGACTTTATTTTGGGGTTGCCTAGGACTAAGAAGGGGAGGGATTCTATTTTTGTTGTTGTGGATAGATTCTCTAAGATGGCACATTTTATAGCTTGTCATAAAACCGATGATGCTTCAAACATTGCGGATTTGTTCTTTAGAGAAGTCGTTAGGTTGCATGGCATGCCTAGGACTATTGTTTCTGGTCGCGATGTTAAATTCTTGAGTTACTTTTGGAAGACTTTATGGGCTAAACTTGGCACAAAATTGTTGTTTTCTACTACTTGTCATCCTCAAACGGATGGACAAACTGAAGTTGTCAATAGAACTTTGGGAACACTTTTGCGTGCTATTCTTAAAAAGAACTTGGATTGACATTTCTATGGACTTTATTTTGGGGTTGCCTAGGACTAAGAAGGGGAGGGATTCTATTTTTGTTGTTGTGGATAGATTCTCTAAGATGGCACATTTTATAGCTTGTCATAAAACCGATGATGCTTCAAACATTGCGGATTTGTTCTTTAGAGAAGTCGTTAGGTTGCATGGCATGCCTAGGACTATTGTTTCTGGTCGCGATGTTAAATTCTTGAGTTACTTTTGGAAGACTTTATGGGCTAAACTTGGCACAAAATTGTTGTTTTCTACTACTTGTCATCCTCAAACGGATGGACAAACTGAAGTTGTCAATAGAACTTTGGGAACACTTTTGCGTGCTATTCTTAAAAAGAACTTGGATTGACATTTCTATGGACTTTATTTTGGGGTTGCCTAGGACTAAGAAGGGGAGGGATTCTATTTTTGTTGTTGTGGATAGATTCTCTAAGATGGCACATTTTATAGCTTGTCATAAAACCGATGATGCTTCAAACATTGCGGATTTGTTCTTTAGAGAAGTCGTTAGGTTGCATGGCATGCCTAGGACTATTGTTTCTGGTCGCGATGTTAAATTCTTGAGTTACTTTTGGAAGACTTTATGGGCTAAACTTGGCACAAAATTGTTGTTTTCTACTACTTGTCATCCTCAAACGGATGGACAAACTGAAGTTGTCAATAGAACTTTGGGAACACTTTTGCGTGCTATTCTTAAAAAGAACTTGGATTGACATTTCTATGGACTTTATTTTGGGGTTGCCTAGGACTAAGAAGGGGAGGGATTCTATTTTTGTTGTTGTGGATAGATTCTCTAAGATGGCACATTTTATAGCTTGTCATAAAACCGATGATGCTTCAAACATTGCGGATTTGTTCTTTAGAGAAGTCGTTAGGTTGCATGGCATGCCTAGGACTATTGTTTCTGGTCGCGATGTTAAATTCTTGAGTTACTTTTGGAAGACTTTATGGGCTAAACTTGGCACAAAATTGTTGTTTTCTACTACTTGTCATCCTCAAACGGATGGACAAACTGAAGTTGTCAATAGAACTTTGGGAACACTTTTGCGTGCTATTCTTAAAAAGAACTTGGATTGACATTTCTATGGACTTTATTTTGGGGTTGCCTAGGACTAAGAAGGGGAGGGATTCTATTTTTGTTGTTGTGGATAGATTCTCTAAGATGGCACATTTTATAGCTTGTCATAAAACCGATGATGCTTCAAACATTGCGGATTTGTTCTTTAGAGAAGTCGTTAGGTTGCATGGCATGCCTAGGACTATTGTTTCTGGTCGCGATGTTAAATTCTTGAGTTACTTTTGGAAGACTTTATGGGCTAAACTTGGCACAAAATTGTTGTTTTCTACTACTTGTCATCCTCAAACGGATGGACAAACTGAAGTTGTCAATAGAACTTTGGGAACACTTTTGCGTGCTATTCTTAAAAAGAACTTGGATTGACATTTCTATGGACTTTATTTTGGGGTTGCCTAGGACTAAGAAGGGGAGGGATTCTATTTTTGTTGTTGTGGATAGATTCTCTAAGATGGCACATTTTATAGCTTGTCATAAAACCGATGATGCTTCAAACATTGCGGATTTGTTCTTTAGAGAAGTCGTTAGGTTGCATGGCATGCCTAGGACTATTGTTTCTGGTCGCGATGTTAAATTCTTGAGTTACTTTTGGAAGACTTTATGGGCTAAACTTGGCACAAAATTGTTGTTTTCTACTACTTGTCATCCTCAAACGGATGGACAAACTGAAGTTGTCAATAGAACTTTGGGAACACTTTTGCGTGCTATTCTTAAAAAGAACTTGGATTGACATTTCTATGGACTTTATTTTGGGGTTGCCTAGGACTAAGAAGGGGAGGGATTCTATTTTTGTTGTTGTGGATAGATTCTCTAAGATGGCACATTTTATAGCTTGTCATAAAACCGATGATGCTTCAAACATTGCGGATTTGTTCTTTAGAGAAGTCGTTAGGTTGCATGGCATGCCTAGGACTATTGTTTCTGGTCGCGATGTTAAATTCTTGAGTTACTTTTGGAAGACTTTATGGGCTAAACTTGGCACAAAATTGTTGTTTTCTACTACTTGTCATCCTCAAACGGATGGACAAACTGAAGTTGTCAATAGAACTTTGGGAACACTTTTGCGTGCTATTCTTAAAAAGAACTTGGATTGACATTTCTATGGACTTTATTTTGGGGTTGCCTAGGACTAAGAAGGGGAGGGATTCTATTTTTGTTGTTGTGGATAGATTCTCTAAGATGGCACATTTTATAGCTTGTCATAAAACCGATGATGCTTCAAACATTGCGGATTTGTTCTTTAGAGAAGTCGTTAGGTTGCATGGCATGCCTAGGACTATTGTTTCTGGTCGCGATGTTAAATTCTTGAGTTACTTTTGGAAGACTTTATGGGCTAAACTTGGCACAAAATTGTTGTTTTCTACTACTTGTCATCCTCAAACGGATGGACAAACTGAAGTTGTCAATAGAACTTTGGGAACACTTTTGCGTGCTATTCTTAAAAAGAACTTGGATTGACATTTCTATGGACTTTATTTTGGGGTTGCCTAGGACTAAGAAGGGGAGGGATTCTATTTTTGTTGTTGTGGATAGATTCTCTAAGATGGCACATTTTATAGCTTGTCATAAAACCGATGATGCTTCAAACATTGCGGATTTGTTCTTTAGAGAAGTCGTTAGGTTGCATGGCATGCCTAGGACTATTGTTTCTGGTCGCGATGTTAAATTCTTGAGTTACTTTTGGAAGACTTTATGGGCTAAACTTGGCACAAAATTGTTGTTTTCTACTACTTGTCATCCTCAAACGGATGGACAAACTGAAGTTGTCAATAGAACTTTGGGAACACTTTTGCGTGCTATTCTTAAAAAGAACTTGGATTGACATTTCTATGGACTTTATTTTGGGGTTGCCTAGGACTAAGAAGGGGAGGGATTCTATTTTTGTTGTTGTGGATAGATTCTCTAAGATGGCACATTTTATAGCTTGTCATAAAACCGATGATGCTTCAAACATTGCGGATTTGTTCTTTAGAGAAGTCGTTAGGTTGCATGGCATGCCTAGGACTATTGTTTCTGGTCGCGATGTTAAATTCTTGAGTTACTTTTGGAAGACTTTATGGGCTAAACTTGGCACAAAATTGTTGTTTTCTACTACTTGTCATCCTCAAACGGATGGACAAACTGAAGTTGTCAATAGAACTTTGGGAACACTTTTGCGTGCTATTCTTAAAAAGAACTTGGATTGACATTTCTATGGACTTTATTTTGGGGTTGCCTAGGACTAAGAAGGGGAGGGATTCTATTTTTGTTGTTGTGGATAGATTCTCTAAGATGGCACATTTTATAGCTTGTCATAAAACCGATGATGCTTCAAACATTGCGGATTTGTTCTTTAGAGAAGTCGTTAGGTTGCATGGCATGCCTAGGACTATTGTTTCTGGTCGCGATGTTAAATTCTTGAGTTACTTTTGGAAGACTTTATGGGCTAAACTTGGCACAAAATTGTTGTTTTCTACTACTTGTCATCCTCAAACGGATGGACAAACTGAAGTTGTCAATAGAACTTTGGGAACACTTTTGCGTGCTATTCTTAAAAAGAACTTGGATTGACATTTCTATGGACTTTATTTTGGGGTTGCCTAGGACTAAGAAGGGGAGGGATTCTATTTTTGTTGTTGTGGATAGATTCTCTAAGATGGCACATTTTATAGCTTGTCATAAAACCGATGATGCTTCAAACATTGCGGATTTGTTCTTTAGAGAAGTCGTTAGGTTGCATGGCATGCCTAGGACTATTGTTTCTGGTCGCGATGTTAAATTCTTGAGTTACTTTTGGAAGACTTTATGGGCTAAACTTGGCACAAAATTGTTGTTTTCTACTACTTGTCATCCTCAAACGGATGGACAAACTGAAGTTGTCAATAGAACTTTGGGAACACTTTTGCGTGCTATTCTTAAAAAGAACTTGGATTGACATTTCTATGGACTTTATTTTGGGGTTGCCTAGGACTAAGAAGGGGAGGGATTCTATTTTTGTTGTTGTGGATAGATTCTCTAAGATGGCACATTTTATAGCTTGTCATAAAACCGATGATGCTTCAAACATTGCGGATTTGTTCTTTAGAGAAGTCGTTAGGTTGCATGGCATGCCTAGGACTATTGTTTCTGGTCGCGATGTTAAATTCTTGAGTTACTTTTGGAAGACTTTATGGGCTAAACTTGGCACAAAATTGTTGTTTTCTACTACTTGTCATCCTCAAACGGATGGACAAACTGAAGTTGTCAATAGAACTTTGGGAACACTTTTGCGTGCTATTCTTAAAAAGAACTTGGATTGACATTTCTATGGACTTTATTTTGGGGTTGCCTAGGACTAAGAAGGGGAGGGATTCTATTTTTGTTGTTGTGGATAGATTCTCTAAGATGGCACATTTTATAGCTTGTCATAAAACCGATGATGCTTCAAACATTGCGGATTTGTTCTTTAGAGAAGTCGTTAGGTTGCATGGCATGCCTAGGACTATTGTTTCTGGTCGCGATGTTAAATTCTTGAGTTACTTTTGGAAGACTTTATGGGCTAAACTTGGCACAAAATTGTTGTTTTCTACTACTTGTCATCCTCAAACGGATGGACAAACTGAAGTTGTCAATAGAACTTTGGGAACACTTTTGCGTGCTATTCTTAAAAAGAACTTGGATTGACATTTCTATGGACTTTATTTTGGGGTTGCCTAGGACTAAGAAGGGGAGGGATTCTATTTTTGTTGTTGTGGATAGATTCTCTAAGATGGCACATTTTATAGCTTGTCATAAAACCGATGATGCTTCAAACATTGCGGATTTGTTCTTTAGAGAAGTCGTTAGGTTGCATGGCATGCCTAGGACTATTGTTTCTGGTCGCGATGTTAAATTCTTGAGTTACTTTTGGAAGACTTTATGGGCTAAACTTGGCACAAAATTGTTGTTTTCTACTACTTGTCATCCTCAAACGGATGGACAAACTGAAGTTGTCAATAGAACTTTGGGAACACTTTTGCGTGCTATTCTTAAAAAGAACTTGGATTGACATTTCTATGGACTTTATTTTGGGGTTGCCTAGGACTAAGAAGGGGAGGGATTCTATTTTTGTTGTTGTGGATAGATTCTCTAAGATGGCACATTTTATAGCTTGTCATAAAACCGATGATGCTTCAAACATTGCGGATTTGTTCTTTAGAGAAGTCGTTAGGTTGCATGGCATGCCTAGGACTATTGTTTCTGGTCGCGATGTTAAATTCTTGAGTTACTTTTGGAAGACTTTATGGGCTAAACTTGGCACAAAATTGTTGTTTTCTACTACTTGTCATCCTCAAACGGATGGACAAACTGAAGTTGTCAATAGAACTTTGGGAACACTTTTGCGTGCTATTCTTAAAAAGAACTTGGATTGACATTTCTATGGACTTTATTTTGGGGTTGCCTAGGACTAAGAAGGGGAGGGATTCTATTTTTGTTGTTGTGGATAGATTCTCTAAGATGGCACATTTTATAGCTTGTCATAAAACCGATGATGCTTCAAACATTGCGGATTTGTTCTTTAGAGAAGTCGTTAGGTTGCATGGCATGCCTAGGACTATTGTTTCTGGTCGCGATGTTAAATTCTTGAGTTACTTTTGGAAGACTTTATGGGCTAAACTTGGCACAAAATTGTTGTTTTCTACTACTTGTCATCCTCAAACGGATGGACAAACTGAAGTTGTCAATAGAACTTTGGGAACACTTTTGCGTGCTATTCTTAAAAAGAACTTGGATTGACATTTCTATGGACTTTATTTTGGGGTTGCCTAGGACTAAGAAGGGGAGGGATTCTATTTTTGTTGTTGTGGATAGATTCTCTAAGATGGCACATTTTATAGCTTGTCATAAAACCGATGATGCTTCAAACATTGCGGATTTGTTCTTTAGAGAAGTCGTTAGGTTGCATGGCATGCCTAGGACTATTGTTTCTGGTCGCGATGTTAAATTCTTGAGTTACTTTTGGAAGACTTTATGGGCTAAACTTGGCACAAAATTGTTGTTTTCTACTACTTGTCATCCTCAAACGGATGGACAAACTGAAGTTGTCAATAGAACTTTGGGAACACTTTTGCGTGCTATTCTTAAAAAGAACTTGGATTGACATTTCTATGGACTTTATTTTGGGGTTGCCTAGGACTAAGAAGGGGAGGGATTCTATTTTTGTTGTTGTGGATAGATTCTCTAAGATGGCACATTTTATAGCTTGTCATAAAACCGATGATGCTTCAAACATTGCGGATTTGTTCTTTAGAGAAGTCGTTAGGTTGCATGGCATGCCTAGGACTATTGTTTCTGGTCGCGATGTTAAATTCTTGAGTTACTTTTGGAAGACTTTATGGGCTAAACTTGGCACAAAATTGTTGTTTTCTACTACTTGTCATCCTCAAACGGATGGACAAACTGAAGTTGTCAATAGAACTTTGGGAACACTTTTGCGTGCTATTCTTAAAAAGAACTTGGATTGACATTTCTATGGACTTTATTTTGGGGTTGCCTAGGACTAAGAAGGGGAGGGATTCTATTTTTGTTGTTGTGGATAGATTCTCTAAGATGGCACATTTTATAGCTTGTCATAAAACCGATGATGCTTCAAACATTGCGGATTTGTTCTTTAGAGAAGTCGTTAGGTTGCATGGCATGCCTAGGACTATTGTTTCTGGTCGCGATGTTAAATTCTTGAGTTACTTTTGGAAGACTTTATGGGCTAAACTTGGCACAAAATTGTTGTTTTCTACTACTTGTCATCCTCAAACGGATGGACAAACTGAAGTTGTCAATAGAACTTTGGGAACACTTTTGCGTGCTATTCTTAAAAAGAACTTGGATTGACATTTCTATGGACTTTATTTTGGGGTTGCCTAGGACTAAGAAGGGGAGGGATTCTATTTTTGTTGTTGTGGATAGATTCTCTAAGATGGCACATTTTATAGCTTGTCATAAAACCGATGATGCTTCAAACATTGCGGATTTGTTCTTTAGAGAAGTCGTTAGGTTGCATGGCATGCCTAGGACTATTGTTTCTGGTCGCGATGTTAAATTCTTGAGTTACTTTTGGAAGACTTTATGGGCTAAACTTGGCACAAAATTGTTGTTTTCTACTACTTGTCATCCTCAAACGGATGGACAAACTGAAGTTGTCAATAGAACTTTGGGAACACTTTTGCGTGCTATTCTTAAAAAGAACTTGGATTGACATTTCTATGGACTTTATTTTGGGGTTGCCTAGGACTAAGAAGGGGAGGGATTCTATTTTTGTTGTTGTGGATAGATTCTCTAAGATGGCACATTTTATAGCTTGTCATAAAACCGATGATGCTTCAAACATTGCGGATTTGTTCTTTAGAGAAGTCGTTAGGTTGCATGGCATGCCTAGGACTATTGTTTCTGGTCGCGATGTTAAATTCTTGAGTTACTTTTGGAAGACTTTATGGGCTAAACTTGGCACAAAATTGTTGTTTTCTACTACTTGTCATCCTCAAACGGATGGACAAACTGAAGTTGTCAATAGAACTTTGGGAACACTTTTGCGTGCTATTCTTAAAAAGAACTTGGATTGACATTTCTATGGACTTTATTTTGGGGTTGCCTAGGACTAAGAAGGGGAGGGATTCTATTTTTGTTGTTGTGGATAGATTCTCTAAGATGGCACATTTTATAGCTTGTCATAAAACCGATGATGCTTCAAACATTGCGGATTTGTTCTTTAGAGAAGTCGTTAGGTTGCATGGCATGCCTAGGACTATTGTTTCTGGTCGCGATGTTAAATTCTTGAGTTACTTTTGGAAGACTTTATGGGCTAAACTTGGCACAAAATTGTTGTTTTCTACTACTTGTCATCCTCAAACGGATGGACAAACTGAAGTTGTCAATAGAACTTTGGGAACACTTTTGCGTGCTATTCTTAAAAAGAACTTGGATTGACATTTCTATGGACTTTATTTTGGGGTTGCCTAGGACTAAGAAGGGGAGGGATTCTATTTTTGTTGTTGTGGATAGATTCTCTAAGATGGCACATTTTATAGCTTGTCATAAAACCGATGATGCTTCAAACATTGCGGATTTGTTCTTTAGAGAAGTCGTTAGGTTGCATGGCATGCCTAGGACTATTGTTTCTGGTCGCGATGTTAAATTCTTGAGTTACTTTTGGAAGACTTTATGGGCTAAACTTGGCACAAAATTGTTGTTTTCTACTACTTGTCATCCTCAAACGGATGGACAAACTGAAGTTGTCAATAGAACTTTGGGAACACTTTTGCGTGCTATTCTTAAAAAGAACTTGGATTGACATTTCTATGGACTTTATTTTGGGGTTGCCTAGGACTAAGAAGGGGAGGGATTCTATTTTTGTTGTTGTGGATAGATTCTCTAAGATGGCACATTTTATAGCTTGTCATAAAACCGATGATGCTTCAAACATTGCGGATTTGTTCTTTAGAGAAGTCGTTAGGTTGCATGGCATGCCTAGGACTATTGTTTCTGGTCGCGATGTTAAATTCTTGAGTTACTTTTGGAAGACTTTATGGGCTAAACTTGGCACAAAATTGTTGTTTTCTACTACTTGTCATCCTCAAACGGATGGACAAACTGAAGTTGTCAATAGAACTTTGGGAACACTTTTGCGTGCTATTCTTAAAAAGAACTTGGATTGACATTTCTATGGACTTTATTTTGGGGTTGCCTAGGACTAAGAAGGGGAGGGATTCTATTTTTGTTGTTGTGGATAGATTCTCTAAGATGGCACATTTTATAGCTTGTCATAAAACCGATGATGCTTCAAACATTGCGGATTTGTTCTTTAGAGAAGTCGTTAGGTTGCATGGCATGCCTAGGACTATTGTTTCTGGTCGCGATGTTAAATTCTTGAGTTACTTTTGGAAGACTTTATGGGCTAAACTTGGCACAAAATTGTTGTTTTCTACTACTTGTCATCCTCAAACGGATGGACAAACTGAAGTTGTCAATAGAACTTTGGGAACACTTTTGCGTGCTATTCTTAAAAAGAACTTGGATTGACATTTCTATGGACTTTATTTTGGGGTTGCCTAGGACTAAGAAGGGGAGGGATTCTATTTTTGTTGTTGTGGATAGATTCTCTAAGATGGCACATTTTATAGCTTGTCATAAAACCGATGATGCTTCAAACATTGCGGATTTGTTCTTTAGAGAAGTCGTTAGGTTGCATGGCATGCCTAGGACTATTGTTTCTGGTCGCGATGTTAAATTCTTGAGTTACTTTTGGAAGACTTTATGGGCTAAACTTGGCACAAAATTGTTGTTTTCTACTACTTGTCATCCTCAAACGGATGGACAAACTGAAGTTGTCAATAGAACTTTGGGAACACTTTTGCGTGCTATTCTTAAAAAGAACTTGGATTGACATTTCTATGGACTTTATTTTGGGGTTGCCTAGGACTAAGAAGGGGAGGGATTCTATTTTTGTTGTTGTGGATAGATTCTCTAAGATGGCACATTTTATAGCTTGTCATAAAACCGATGATGCTTCAAACATTGCGGATTTGTTCTTTAGAGAAGTCGTTAGGTTGCATGGCATGCCTAGGACTATTGTTTCTGGTCGCGATGTTAAATTCTTGAGTTACTTTTGGAAGACTTTATGGGCTAAACTTGGCACAAAATTGTTGTTTTCTACTACTTGTCATCCTCAAACGGATGGACAAACTGAAGTTGTCAATAGAACTTTGGGAACACTTTTGCGTGCTATTCTTAAAAAGAACTTGGATTGACATTTCTATGGACTTTATTTTGGGGTTGCCTAGGACTAAGAAGGGGAGGGATTCTATTTTTGTTGTTGTGGATAGATTCTCTAAGATGGCACATTTTATAGCTTGTCATAAAACCGATGATGCTTCAAACATTGCGGATTTGTTCTTTAGAGAAGTCGTTAGGTTGCATGGCATGCCTAGGACTATTGTTTCTGGTCGCGATGTTAAATTCTTGAGTTACTTTTGGAAGACTTTATGGGCTAAACTTGGCACAAAATTGTTGTTTTCTACTACTTGTCATCCTCAAACGGATGGACAAACTGAAGTTGTCAATAGAACTTTGGGAACACTTTTGCGTGCTATTCTTAAAAAGAACTTGGATTGACATTTCTATGGACTTTATTTTGGGGTTGCCTAGGACTAAGAAGGGGAGGGATTCTATTTTTGTTGTTGTGGATAGATTCTCTAAGATGGCACATTTTATAGCTTGTCATAAAACCGATGATGCTTCAAACATTGCGGATTTGTTCTTTAGAGAAGTCGTTAGGTTGCATGGCATGCCTAGGACTATTGTTTCTGGTCGCGATGTTAAATTCTTGAGTTACTTTTGGAAGACTTTATGGGCTAAACTTGGCACAAAATTGTTGTTTTCTACTACTTGTCATCCTCAAACGGATGGACAAACTGAAGTTGTCAATAGAACTTTGGGAACACTTTTGCGTGCTATTCTTAAAAAGAACTTGGATTGACATTTCTATGGACTTTATTTTGGGGTTGCCTAGGACTAAGAAGGGGAGGGATTCTATTTTTGTTGTTGTGGATAGATTCTCTAAGATGGCACATTTTATAGCTTGTCATAAAACCGATGATGCTTCAAACATTGCGGATTTGTTCTTTAGAGAAGTCGTTAGGTTGCATGGCATGCCTAGGACTATTGTTTCTGGTCGCGATGTTAAATTCTTGAGTTACTTTTGGAAGACTTTATGGGCTAAACTTGGCACAAAATTGTTGTTTTCTACTACTTGTCATCCTCAAACGGATGGACAAACTGAAGTTGTCAATAGAACTTTGGGAACACTTTTGCGTGCTATTCTTAAAAAGAACTTGGATTGACATTTCTATGGACTTTATTTTGGGGTTGCCTAGGACTAAGAAGGGGAGGGATTCTATTTTTGTTGTTGTGGATAGATTCTCTAAGATGGCACATTTTATAGCTTGTCATAAAACCGATGATGCTTCAAACATTGCGGATTTGTTCTTTAGAGAAGTCGTTAGGTTGCATGGCATGCCTAGGACTATTGTTTCTGGTCGCGATGTTAAATTCTTGAGTTACTTTTGGAAGACTTTATGGGCTAAACTTGGCACAAAATTGTTGTTTTCTACTACTTGTCATCCTCAAACGGATGGACAAACTGAAGTTGTCAATAGAACTTTGGGAACACTTTTGCGTGCTATTCTTAAAAAGAACTTGGATTGACATTTCTATGGACTTTATTTTGGGGTTGCCTAGGACTAAGAAGGGGAGGGATTCTATTTTTGTTGTTGTGGATAGATTCTCTAAGATGGCACATTTTATAGCTTGTCATAAAACCGATGATGCTTCAAACATTGCGGATTTGTTCTTTAGAGAAGTCGTTAGGTTGCATGGCATGCCTAGGACTATTGTTTCTGGTCGCGATGTTAAATTCTTGAGTTACTTTTGGAAGACTTTATGGGCTAAACTTGGCACAAAATTGTTGTTTTCTACTACTTGTCATCCTCAAACGGATGGACAAACTGAAGTTGTCAATAGAACTTTGGGAACACTTTTGCGTGCTATTCTTAAAAAGAACTTGGATTGACATTTCTATGGACTTTATTTTGGGGTTGCCTAGGACTAAGAAGGGGAGGGATTCTATTTTTGTTGTTGTGGATAGATTCTCTAAGATGGCACATTTTATAGCTTGTCATAAAACCGATGATGCTTCAAACATTGCGGATTTGTTCTTTAGAGAAGTCGTTAGGTTGCATGGCATGCCTAGGACTATTGTTTCTGGTCGCGATGTTAAATTCTTGAGTTACTTTTGGAAGACTTTATGGGCTAAACTTGGCACAAAATTGTTGTTTTCTACTACTTGTCATCCTCAAACGGATGGACAAACTGAAGTTGTCAATAGAACTTTGGGAACACTTTTGCGTGCTATTCTTAAAAAGAACTTGGATTGACATTTCTATGGACTTTATTTTGGGGTTGCCTAGGACTAAGAAGGGGAGGGATTCTATTTTTGTTGTTGTGGATAGATTCTCTAAGATGGCACATTTTATAGCTTGTCATAAAACCGATGATGCTTCAAACATTGCGGATTTGTTCTTTAGAGAAGTCGTTAGGTTGCATGGCATGCCTAGGACTATTGTTTCTGGTCGCGATGTTAAATTCTTGAGTTACTTTTGGAAGACTTTATGGGCTAAACTTGGCACAAAATTGTTGTTTTCTACTACTTGTCATCCTCAAACGGATGGACAAACTGAAGTTGTCAATAGAACTTTGGGAACACTTTTGCGTGCTATTCTTAAAAAGAACTTGGATTGACATTTCTATGGACTTTATTTTGGGGTTGCCTAGGACTAAGAAGGGGAGGGATTCTATTTTTGTTGTTGTGGATAGATTCTCTAAGATGGCACATTTTATAGCTTGTCATAAAACCGATGATGCTTCAAACATTGCGGATTTGTTCTTTAGAGAAGTCGTTAGGTTGCATGGCATGCCTAGGACTATTGTTTCTGGTCGCGATGTTAAATTCTTGAGTTACTTTTGGAAGACTTTATGGGCTAAACTTGGCACAAAATTGTTGTTTTCTACTACTTGTCATCCTCAAACGGATGGACAAACTGAAGTTGTCAATAGAACTTTGGGAACACTTTTGCGTGCTATTCTTAAAAAGAACTTGGATTGACATTTCTATGGACTTTATTTTGGGGTTGCCTAGGACTAAGAAGGGGAGGGATTCTATTTTTGTTGTTGTGGATAGATTCTCTAAGATGGCACATTTTATAGCTTGTCATAAAACCGATGATGCTTCAAACATTGCGGATTTGTTCTTTAGAGAAGTCGTTAGGTTGCATGGCATGCCTAGGACTATTGTTTCTGGTCGCGATGTTAAATTCTTGAGTTACTTTTGGAAGACTTTATGGGCTAAACTTGGCACAAAATTGTTGTTTTCTACTACTTGTCATCCTCAAACGGATGGACAAACTGAAGTTGTCAATAGAACTTTGGGAACACTTTTGCGTGCTATTCTTAAAAAGAACTTGGATTGACATTTCTATGGACTTTATTTTGGGGTTGCCTAGGACTAAGAAGGGGAGGGATTCTATTTTTGTTGTTGTGGATAGATTCTCTAAGATGGCACATTTTATAGCTTGTCATAAAACCGATGATGCTTCAAACATTGCGGATTTGTTCTTTAGAGAAGTCGTTAGGTTGCATGGCATGCCTAGGACTATTGTTTCTGGTCGCGATGTTAAATTCTTGAGTTACTTTTGGAAGACTTTATGGGCTAAACTTGGCACAAAATTGTTGTTTTCTACTACTTGTCATCCTCAAACGGATGGACAAACTGAAGTTGTCAATAGAACTTTGGGAACACTTTTGCGTGCTATTCTTAAAAAGAACTTGGATTGACATTTCTATGGACTTTATTTTGGGGTTGCCTAGGACTAAGAAGGGGAGGGATTCTATTTTTGTTGTTGTGGATAGATTCTCTAAGATGGCACATTTTATAGCTTGTCATAAAACCGATGATGCTTCAAACATTGCGGATTTGTTCTTTAGAGAAGTCGTTAGGTTGCATGGCATGCCTAGGACTATTGTTTCTGGTCGCGATGTTAAATTCTTGAGTTACTTTTGGAAGACTTTATGGGCTAAACTTGGCACAAAATTGTTGTTTTCTACTACTTGTCATCCTCAAACGGATGGACAAACTGAAGTTGTCAATAGAACTTTGGGAACACTTTTGCGTGCTATTCTTAAAAAGAACTTGGATTGACATTTCTATGGACTTTATTTTGGGGTTGCCTAGGACTAAGAAGGGGAGGGATTCTATTTTTGTTGTTGTGGATAGATTCTCTAAGATGGCACATTTTATAGCTTGTCATAAAACCGATGATGCTTCAAACATTGCGGATTTGTTCTTTAGAGAAGTCGTTAGGTTGCATGGCATGCCTAGGACTATTGTTTCTGGTCGCGATGTTAAATTCTTGAGTTACTTTTGGAAGACTTTATGGGCTAAACTTGGCACAAAATTGTTGTTTTCTACTACTTGTCATCCTCAAACGGATGGACAAACTGAAGTTGTCAATAGAACTTTGGGAACACTTTTGCGTGCTATTCTTAAAAAGAACTTGGATTGACATTTCTATGGACTTTATTTTGGGGTTGCCTAGGACTAAGAAGGGGAGGGATTCTATTTTTGTTGTTGTGGATAGATTCTCTAAGATGGCACATTTTATAGCTTGTCATAAAACCGATGATGCTTCAAACATTGCGGATTTGTTCTTTAGAGAAGTCGTTAGGTTGCATGGCATGCCTAGGACTATTGTTTCTGGTCGCGATGTTAAATTCTTGAGTTACTTTTGGAAGACTTTATGGGCTAAACTTGGCACAAAATTGTTGTTTTCTACTACTTGTCATCCTCAAACGGATGGACAAACTGAAGTTGTCAATAGAACTTTGGGAACACTTTTGCGTGCTATTCTTAAAAAGAACTTGGATTGACATTTCTATGGACTTTATTTTGGGGTTGCCTAGGACTAAGAAGGGGAGGGATTCTATTTTTGTTGTTGTGGATAGATTCTCTAAGATGGCACATTTTATAGCTTGTCATAAAACCGATGATGCTTCAAACATTGCGGATTTGTTCTTTAGAGAAGTCGTTAGGTTGCATGGCATGCCTAGGACTATTGTTTCTGGTCGCGATGTTAAATTCTTGAGTTACTTTTGGAAGACTTTATGGGCTAAACTTGGCACAAAATTGTTGTTTTCTACTACTTGTCATCCTCAAACGGATGGACAAACTGAAGTTGTCAATAGAACTTTGGGAACACTTTTGCGTGCTATTCTTAAAAAGAACTTGGATTGACATTTCTATGGACTTTATTTTGGGGTTGCCTAGGACTAAGAAGGGGAGGGATTCTATTTTTGTTGTTGTGGATAGATTCTCTAAGATGGCACATTTTATAGCTTGTCATAAAACCGATGATGCTTCAAACATTGCGGATTTGTTCTTTAGAGAAGTCGTTAGGTTGCATGGCATGCCTAGGACTATTGTTTCTGGTCGCGATGTTAAATTCTTGAGTTACTTTTGGAAGACTTTATGGGCTAAACTTGGCACAAAATTGTTGTTTTCTACTACTTGTCATCCTCAAACGGATGGACAAACTGAAGTTGTCAATAGAACTTTGGGAACACTTTTGCGTGCTATTCTTAAAAAGAACTTGGATTGACATTTCTATGGACTTTATTTTGGGGTTGCCTAGGACTAAGAAGGGGAGGGATTCTATTTTTGTTGTTGTGGATAGATTCTCTAAGATGGCACATTTTATAGCTTGTCATAAAACCGATGATGCTTCAAACATTGCGGATTTGTTCTTTAGAGAAGTCGTTAGGTTGCATGGCATGCCTAGGACTATTGTTTCTGGTCGCGATGTTAAATTCTTGAGTTACTTTTGGAAGACTTTATGGGCTAAACTTGGCACAAAATTGTTGTTTTCTACTACTTGTCATCCTCAAACGGATGGACAAACTGAAGTTGTCAATAGAACTTTGGGAACACTTTTGCGTGCTATTCTTAAAAAGAACTTGGATTGACATTTCTATGGACTTTATTTTGGGGTTGCCTAGGACTAAGAAGGGGAGGGATTCTATTTTTGTTGTTGTGGATAGATTCTCTAAGATGGCACATTTTATAGCTTGTCATAAAACCGATGATGCTTCAAACATTGCGGATTTGTTCTTTAGAGAAGTCGTTAGGTTGCATGGCATGCCTAGGACTATTGTTTCTGGTCGCGATGTTAAATTCTTGAGTTACTTTTGGAAGACTTTATGGGCTAAACTTGGCACAAAATTGTTGTTTTCTACTACTTGTCATCCTCAAACGGATGGACAAACTGAAGTTGTCAATAGAACTTTGGGAACACTTTTGCGTGCTATTCTTAAAAAGAACTTGGATTGACATTTCTATGGACTTTATTTTGGGGTTGCCTAGGACTAAGAAGGGGAGGGATTCTATTTTTGTTGTTGTGGATAGATTCTCTAAGATGGCACATTTTATAGCTTGTCATAAAACCGATGATGCTTCAAACATTGCGGATTTGTTCTTTAGAGAAGTCGTTAGGTTGCATGGCATGCCTAGGACTATTGTTTCTGGTCGCGATGTTAAATTCTTGAGTTACTTTTGGAAGACTTTATGGGCTAAACTTGGCACAAAATTGTTGTTTTCTACTACTTGTCATCCTCAAACGGATGGACAAACTGAAGTTGTCAATAGAACTTTGGGAACACTTTTGCGTGCTATTCTTAAAAAGAACTTGGATTGACATTTCTATGGACTTTATTTTGGGGTTGCCTAGGACTAAGAAGGGGAGGGATTCTATTTTTGTTGTTGTGGATAGATTCTCTAAGATGGCACATTTTATAGCTTGTCATAAACCGATGATGCTTCAAACATTGCGGATTTGTTCTTTAGAGAAGTCGTTAGGTTGCATGGCATGCCTAGGACTATTGTTTCTGGTCGCGATGTTAAATTCTTGAGTTACTTTTGGAAGACTTTATGGGCTAAACTTGGCACAAAATTGTTGTTTTCTACTACTTGTCATCCTCAAACGGATGGACAAACTGAAGTTGTCAATAGAACTTTGGGAACACTTTTGCGTGCTATTCTTAAAAAGAACTTGGATTGACATTTCTATGGACTTTATTTTGGGGTTGCCTAGGACTAAGAAGGGGAGGGATTCTATTTTTGTTGTTGTGGATAGATTCTCTAAGATGGCACATTTTATAGCTTGTCATAAACCGATGATGCTTCAAACGATGTTAAATTCTTGAGTTACTTTTGGAAGACTTTATGGGCTAAACTTGGCACAAAATTGTTGTTTTCTACTACTTGTCATCCTCAAACGGATGGACAAACTGAAGTTGTCAATAGAACTTTGGGAACACTTTTGCGTGCTATTCTTAAAAAGAACTTGGATTGACATTTCTATGGACTTTATTTGGGGTTGCCTAGGACTAAGAAGGGGAGGGATTCTATTTTTGTTGTTGTGGATAGATTCTCTAAGATGCACATTTTATAGCTTGTCATAAAACCGATGATGCTTCAAACATTGCGGATTTGTTCTTTAGAGAAGTCGTTAGGTTGCATGGCATGCCTAGGACTATTGTTTTCTGGTCGCGATGTTAAATTCTTGAGTTACTTTGGAAGACTTTATGGCTAAACTTGCACAAAATTGTTGTTTTCTACTACTTGTCATCCTCAAACGGATGGACAAACTGAAGTTGTCAATAGAACTTTGGGAACACTTTTGCGTGCTATTCTTAAAAAGAACTTGGATTGACATTTCTATGGACTTTATTTTGGGGTTGCCTAGGACTAAGAAGGGGAGGGATTCTATTTTTGTTGTTGTGGATAGATTCTCTAAGATGGCACATTTTATAGCTTGTCATAAAACCGATGATGCTTCAAACATTGCGGATTTGTTCTTTAGAGAAGTCGTTAGGTTGCATGGCATGCCTAGGACTATTGTTTCTGGTCGCGATGTTAAATTCTTGAGTTACTTTTGGAAGACTTTATGGGCTAAACTTGGCACAAAATTGTTGTTTTCTACTACTTGTCATCCTCAAACGGATGGACAAACTGAAGTTGTCAATAGAACTTTGGGAACACTTTTGCGTGCTATTCTTAAAAAGAACTTGGATTGACATTTCTATGGACTTTATTTTGGGGTTGCCTAGGACTAAGAAGGGGAGGGATTCTATTTTTGTTGTTGTGGATAGATTCTCTAAGATGGCACATTTTATAGCTTGTCATAAAACCGATGATGCTTCAAACATTGCGGATTTGTTCTTTAGAGAAGTCGTTAGGTTGCATGGCATGCCTAGGACTATTGTTTCTGGTCGCGATGTTAAATTCTTGAGTTACTTTTGGAAGACTTTATGGGCTAAACTTGGCACAAAATTGTTGTTTTCTACTACTTGTCATCCTCAAACGGATGGACAAACTGAAGTTGTCAATAGAACTTTGGGAACACTTTTGCGTGCTATTCTTAAAAAGAACTTGGATTGACATTTCTATGGACTTTATTTTGGGGTTGCCTAGGACTAAGAAGGGGAGGGATTCTATTTTTGTTGTTGTGGATAGATTCTCTAAGATGGCACATTTTATAGCTTGTCATAAAACCGATGATGCTTCAAACATTGCGGATTTGTTCTTTAGAGAAGTCGTTAGGTTGCATGGCATGCCTAGGACTATTGTTTCTGGTCGCGATGTTAAATTCTTGAGTTACTTTTGGAAGACTTTATGGGCTAAACTTGGCACAAAATTGTTGTTTTCTACTACTTGTCATCCTCAAACGGATGGACAAACTGAAGTTGTCAATAGAACTTTGGGAACACTTTTGCGTGCTATTCTTAAAAAGAACTTGGATTGACATTTCTATGGACTTTATTTTGGGGTTGCCTAGGACTAAGAAGGGGAGGGATTCTATTTTTGTTGTTGTGGATAGATTCTCTAAGATGGCACATTTTATAGCTTGTCATAAAACCGATGATGCTTCAAACATTGCGGATTTGTTCTTTAGAGAAGTCGTTAGGTTGCATGGCATGCCTAGGACTATTGTTTCTGGTCGCGATGTTAAATTCTTGAGTTACTTTTGGAAGACTTTATGGGCTAAACTTGGCACAAAATTGTTGTTTTCTACTACTTGTCATCCTCAAACGGATGGACAAACTGAAGTTGTCAATAGAACTTTGGGAACACTTTTGCGTGCTATTCTTAAAAAGAACTTGGATTGACATTTCTATGGACTTTATTTTGGGGTTGCCTAGGACTAAGAAGGGGAGGGATTCTATTTTTGTTGTTGTGGATAGATTCTCTAAGATGGCACATTTTATAGCTTGTCATAAAACCGATGATGCTTCAAACATTGCGGATTTGTTCTTTAGAGAAGTCGTTAGGTTGCATGGCATGCCTAGGACTATTGTTTCTGGTCGCGATGTTAAATTCTTGAGTTACTTTTGGAAGACTTTATGGGCTAAACTTGGCACAAAATTGTTGTTTTCTACTACTTGTCATCCTCAAACGGATGGACAAACTGAAGTTGTCAATAGAACTTTGGGAACACTTTTGCGTGCTATTCTTAAAAAGAACTTGGATTGACATTTCTATGGACTTTATTTTGGGGTTGCCTAGGACTAAGAAGGGGAGGGATTCTATTTTTGTTGTTGTGGATAGATTCTCTAAGATGGCACATTTTATAGCTTGTCATAAAACCGATGATGCTTCAAACATTGCGGATTTGTTCTTTAGAGAAGTCGTTAGGTTGCATGGCATGCCTAGGACTATTGTTTCTGGTCGCGATGTTAAATTCTTGAGTTACTTTTGGAAGACTTTATGGGCTAAACTTGGCACAAAATTGTTGTTTTCTACTACTTGTCATCCTCAAACGGATGGACAAACTGAAGTTGTCAATAGAACTTTGGGAACACTTTTGCGTGCTATTCTTAAAAAGAACTTGGATTGACATTTCTATGGACTTTATTTTGGGGTTGCCTAGGACTAAGAAGGGGAGGGATTCTATTTTTGTTGTTGTGGATAGATTCTCTAAGATGGCACATTTTATAGCTTGTCATAAAACCGATGATGCTTCAAACATTGCGGATTTGTTCTTTAGAGAAGTCGTTAGGTTGCATGGCATGCCTAGGACTATTGTTTCTGGTCGCGATGTTAAATTCTTGAGTTACTTTTGGAAGACTTTATGGGCTAAACTTGGCACAAAATTGTTGTTTTCTACTACTTGTCATCCTCAAACGGATGGACAAACTGAAGTTGTCAATAGAACTTTGGGAACACTTTTGCGTGCTATTCTTAAAAAGAACTTGGATTGACATTTCTATGGACTTTATTTTGGGGTTGCCTAGGACTAAGAAGGGGAGGGATTCTATTTTTGTTGTTGTGGATAGATTCTCTAAGATGGCACATTTTATAGCTTGTCATAAAACCGATGATGCTTCAAACATTGCGGATTTGTTCTTTAGAGAAGTCGTTAGGTTGCATGGCATGCCTAGGACTATTGTTTCTGGTCGCGATGTTAAATTCTTGAGTTACTTTTGGAAGACTTTATGGGCTAAACTTGGCACAAAATTGTTGTTTTCTACTACTTGTCATCCTCAAACGGATGGACAAACTGAAGTTGTCAATAGAACTTTGGGAACACTTTTGCGTGCTATTCTTAAAAAGAACTTGGATTGACATTTCTATGGACTTTATTTTGGGGTTGCCTAGGACTAAGAAGGGGAGGGATTCTATTTTTGTTGTTGTGGATAGATTCTCTAAGATGGCACATTTTATAGCTTGTCATAAAACCGATGATGCTTCAAACATTGCGGATTTGTTCTTTAGAGAAGTCGTTAGGTTGCATGGCATGCCTAGGACTATTGTTTCTGGTCGCGATGTTAAATTCTTGAGTTACTTTTGGAAGACTTTATGGGCTAAACTTGGCACAAAATTGTTGTTTTCTACTACTTGTCATCCTCAAACGGAT
The DNA here is from genome assembly GCF_022965805.1 of Primulina eburnea. Classification (NCBI taxonomy): domain Eukaryota; kingdom Viridiplantae; phylum Streptophyta; class Magnoliopsida; order Lamiales; family Gesneriaceae; genus Primulina; species Primulina eburnea. Next base: position 69,213 of record NW_027331245.1, read on the forward strand.
GGACAAACTGAAGTTGTCAATAGAACTTTGGGAACACTTTTGCGTGCTATTCTTAAAAAGAACTTGGATTGACATTTCTATGGACTTTATTTTGGGGTTGCCTAGGACTAAGAAGGGGAGGGATTCTATTTTTGTTGTTGTGGATAGATTCTCTAAGATGGCACATTTTATAGCTTGTCATAAAACCGATGATGCTTCAAACATTGCGGATTTGTTCTTTAGAGAAGTCGTTAGGTTGCATGGCATGCCTAGGACTATTGTTTCTGGTCGCGATGTTAAATTCTTGAGTTACTTTTGGAAGACTTTATGGGCTAAACTTGGCACAAAATTGTTGTTTTCTACTACTTGTCATCCTCAAACGGATGGACAAACTGAAGTTGTCAATAGAACTTTGGGAACACTTTTGCGTGCTATTCTTAAAAAGAACTTGGATTGACATTTCTATGGACTTTATTTTGGGGTTGCCTAGGACTAAGAAGGGGAGGGATTCTATTTTTGTTGTTGTGGATAGATTCTCTAAGATGGCACATTTTATAGCTTGTCATAAAACCGATGATGCTTCAAACATTGCGGATTTGTTCTTTAGAGAAGTCGTTAGGTTGCATGGCATGCCTAGGACTATTGTTTCTGGTCGCGATGTTAAATTCTTGAGTTACTTTTGGAAGACTTTATGGGCTAAACTTGGCACAAAATTGTTGTTTTCTACTACTTGTCATCCTCAAACGGATGGACAAACTGAAGTTGTCAATAGAACTTTGGGAACACTTTTGCGTGCTATTCTTAAAAAGAACTTGGATTGACATTTCTATGGACTTTATTTTGGGGTTGCCTAGGACTAAGAAGGGGAGGGATTCTATTTTTGTTGTTGTGGATAGATTCTCTAAGATGGCACATTTTATAGCTTGTCATAAAACCGATGATGCTTCAAACATTGCGGATTTGTTCTTTAGAGAAGTCGTTAGGTTGCATGGCATGCCTAGGACTATTGTTTCTGGTCGCGATGTTAAATTCTTGAGTTACTTTTGGAAGACTTTATGGGCTAAACTTGGCACAAAATTGTTGTTTTCTACTACTTGTCATCCTCAAACGGATGGACAAACTGAAGTTGTCAATAGAACTTTGGGAACACTTTTGCGTGCTATTCTTAAAAAGAACTTGGATTGACATTTCTATGGACTTTATTTTGGGGTTGCCTAGGACTAAGAAGGGGAGGGATTCTATTTTTGTTGTTGTGGATAGATTCTCTAAGATGGCACATTTTATAGCTTGTCATAAAACCGATGATGCTTCAAACATTGCGGATTTGTTCTTTAGAGAAGTCGTTAGGTTGCATGGCATGCCTAGGACTATTGTTTCTGGTCGCGATGTTAAATTCTTGAGTTACTTTTGGAAGACTTTATGGGCTAAACTTGGCACAAAATTGTTGTTTTCTACTACTTGTCATCCTCAAACGGATGGACAAACTGAAGTTGTCAATAGAACTTTGGGAACACTTTTGCGTGCTATTCTTAAAAAGAACTTGGATTGACATTTCTATGGACTTTATTTTGGGGTTGCCTAGGACTAAGAAGGGGAGGGATTCTATTTTTGTTGTTGTGGATAGATTCTCTAAGATGGCACATTTTATAGCTTGTCATAAAACCGATGATGCTTCAAACATTGCGGATTTGTTCTTTAGAGAAGTCGTTAGGTTGCATGGCATGCCTAGGACTATTGTTTCTGGTCGCGATGTTAAATTCTTGAGTTACTTTTGGAAGACTTTATGGGCTAAACTTGGCACAAAATTGTTGTTTTCTACTACTTGTCATCCTCAAACGGATGGACAAACTGAAGTTGTCAATAGAACTTTGGGAACACTTTTGCGTGCTATTCTTAAAAAGAACTTGGATTGACATTTCTATGGACTTTATTTTGGGGTTGCCTAGGACTAAGAAGGGGAGGGATTCTATTTTTGTTGTTGTGGATAGATTCTCTAAGATGGCACATTTTATAGCTTGTCATAAAACCGATGATGCTTCAAACATTGCGGATTTGTTCTTTAGAGAAGTCGTTAGGTTGCATGGCATGCCTAGGACTATTGTTTCTGGTCGCGATGTTAAATTCTTGAGTTACTTTTGGAAGACTTTATGGGCTAAACTTGGCACAAAATTGTTGTTTTCTACTACTTGTCATCCTCAAACGGATGGACAAACTGAAGTTGTCAATAGAACTTTGGGAACACTTTTGCGTGCTATTCTTAAAAAGAACTTGGATTGACATTTCTATGGACTTTATTTTGGGGTTGCCTAGGACTAAGAAGGGGAGGGATTCTATTTTTGTTGTTGTGGATAGATTCTCTAAGATGGCACATTTTATAGCTTGTCATAAAACCGATGATGCTTCAAACATTGCGGATTTGTTCTTTAGAGAAGTCGTTAGGTTGCATGGCATGCCTAGGACTATTGTTTCTGGTCGCGATGTTAAATTCTTGAGTTACTTTTGGAAGACTTTATGGGCTAAACTTGGCACAAAATTGTTGTTTTCTACTACTTGTCATCCTCAAACGGATGGACAAACTGAAGTTGTCAATAGAACTTTGGGAACACTTTTGCGTGCTATTCTTAAAAAGAACTTGGATTGACATTTCTATGGACTTTATTTTGGGGTTGCCTAGGACTAAGAAGGGGAGGGATTCTATTTTTGTTGTTGTGGATAGATTCTCTAAGATGGCACATTTTATAGCTTGTCATAAAACCGATGATGCTTCAAACATTGCGGATTTGTTCTTTAGAGAAGTCGTTAGGTTGCATGGCATGCCTAGGACTATTGTTTCTGGTCGCGATGTTAAATTCTTGAGTTACTTTTGGAAGACTTTATGGGCTAAACTTGGCACAAAATTGTTGTTTTCTACTACTTGTCATCCTCAAACGGATGGACAAACTGAAGTTGTCAATAGAACTTTGGGAACACTTTTGCGTGCTATTCTTAAAAAGAACTTGGATTGACATTTCTATGGACTTTATTTTGGGGTTGCCTAGGACTAAGAAGGGGAGGGATTCTATTTTTGTTGTTGTGGATAGATTCTCTAAGATGGCACATTTTATAGCTTGTCATAAAACCGATGATGCTTCAAACATTGCGGATTTGTTCTTTAGAGAAGTCGTTAGGTTGCATGGCATGCCTAGGACTATTGTTTCTGGTCGCGATGTTAAATTCTTGAGTTACTTTTGGAAGACTTTATGGGCTAAACTTGGCACAAAATTGTTGTTTTCTACTACTTGTCATCCTCAAACGGATGGACAAACTGAAGTTGTCAATAGAACTTTGGGAACACTTTTGCGTGCTATTCTTAAAAAGAACTTGGATTGACATTTCTATGGACTTTATTTTGGGGTTGCCTAGGACTAAGAAGGGGAGGGATTCTATTTTTGTTGTTGTGGATAGATTCTCTAAGATGGCACATTTTATAGCTTGTCATAAAACCGATGATGCTTCAAACATTGCGGATTTGTTCTTTAGAGAAGTCGTTAGGTTGCATGGCATGCCTAGGACTATTGTTTCTGGTCGCGATGTTAAATTCTTGAGTTACTTTTGGAAGACTTTATGGGCTAAACTTGGCACAAAATTGTTGTTTTCTACTACTTGTCATCCTCAAACGGATGGACAAACTGAAGTTGTCAATAGAACTTTGGGAACACTTTTGCGTGCTATTCTTAAAAAGAACTTGGATTGACATTTCTATGGACTTTATTTTGGGGTTGCCTAGGACTAAGAAGGGGAGGGATTCTATTTTTGTTGTTGTGGATAGATTCTCTAAGATGGCACATTTTATAGCTTGTCATAAAACCGATGATGCTTCAAACATTGCGGATTTGTTCTTTAGAGAAGTCGTTAGGTTGCATGGCATGCCTAGGACTATTGTTTCTGGTCGCGATGTTAAATTCTTGAGTTACTTTTGGAAGACTTTATGGGCTAAACTTGGCACAAAATTGTTGTTTTCTACTACTTGTCATCCTCAAACGGATGGACAAACTGAAGTTGTCAATAGAACTTTGGGAACACTTTTGCGTGCTATTCTTAAAAAGAACTTGGATTGACATTTCTATGGACTTTATTTTGGGGTTGCCTAGGACTAAGAAGGGGAGGGATTCTATTTTTGTTGTTGTGGATAGATTCTCTAAGATGGCACATTTTATAGCTTGTCATAAAACCGATGATGCTTCAAACATTGCGGATTTGTTCTTTAGAGAAGTCGTTAGGTTGCATGGCATGCCTAGGACTATTGTTTCTGGTCGCGATGTTAAATTCTTGAGTTACTTTTGGAAGACTTTATGGGCTAAACTTGGCACAAAATTGTTGTTTTCTACTACTTGTCATCCTCAAACGGATGGACAAACTGAAGTTGTCAATAGAACTTTGGGAACACTTTTGCGTGCTATTCTTAAAAAGAACTTGGATTGACATTTCTATGGACTTTATTTTGGGGTTGCCTAGGACTAAGAAGGGGAGGGATTCTATTTTTGTTGTTGTGGATAGATTCTCTAAGATGGCACATTTTATAGCTTGTCATAAAACCGATGATGCTTCAAACATTGCGGATTTGTTCTTTAGAGAAGTCGTTAGGTTGCATGGCATGCCTAGGACTATTGTTTCTGGTCGCGATGTTAAATTCTTGAGTTACTTTTGGAAGACTTTATGGGCTAAACTTGGCACAAAATTGTTGTTTTCTACTACTTGTCATCCTCAAACGGATGGACAAACTGAAGTTGTCAATAGAACTTTGGGAACACTTTTGCGTGCTATTCTTAAAAAGAACTTGGATTGACATTTCTATGGACTTTATTTTGGGGTTGCCTAGGACTAAGAAGGGGAGGGATTCTATTTTTGTTGTTGTGGATAGATTCTCTAAGATGGCACATTTTATAGCTTGTCATAAAACCGATGATGCTTCAAACATTGCGGATTTGTTCTTTAGAGAAGTCGTTAGGTTGCATGGCATGCCTAGGACTATTGTTTCTGGTCGCGATGTTAAATTCTTGAGTTACTTTTGGAAGACTTTATGGGCTAAACTTGGCACAAAATTGTTGTTTTCTACTACTTGTCATCCTCAAACGGATGGACAAACTGAAGTTGTCAATAGAACTTTGGGAACACTTTTGCGTGCTATTCTTAAAAGAACTTGGATTGACATTTCTATGGACTTTATTTTGGGGTTGCCTAGGACTAAGAAGGGGAGGGATTCTATTTTTGTTGTTGTGGATAGATTCTCTAAGATGGCACATTTTATAGCTTGTCATAAAACCGATGATGCTTCAAACATTGCGGATTTGTTCTTTAGAGAAGTCGTTAGGTTGCATGGCATGCCTAGGACTATTGTTTCTGGTCGCGATGTTAAATTCTTGAGTTACTTTTGGAAGACTTTATGGGCTAAACTTGGCACAAAATTGTTGTTTTCTACTACTTGTCATCCTCAAACGGATGGACAAACTGAAGTTGTCAATAGAACTTTGGGAACACTTTTGCGTGCTATTCTTAAAAAGAACTTGGATTGACATTTCTATGGACTTTATTTTGGGGTTGCCTAGGACTAAGAAGGGGAGGGATTCTATTTTTGTTGTTGTGGATAGATTCTCTAAGATGGCACATTTTATAGCTTGTCATAAAACCGATGATGCTTCAAACATTGCGGATTTGTTCTTTAGAGAAGTCGTTAGGTTGCATGGCATGCCTAGGACTATTGTTTCTGGTCGCGATGTTAAATTCTTGAGTTACTTTTGGAAGACTTTATGGGCTAAACTTGGCACAAAATTGTTGTTTTCTACTACTTGTCATCCTCAAACGGATGGACAAACTGAAGTTGTCAATAGAACTTTGGGAACACTTTTGCGTGCTATTCTTAAAAAGAACTTGGATTGACATTTCTATGGACTTTATTTTGGGGTTGCCTAGGACTAAGAAGGGGAGGGATTCTATTTTTGTTGTTGTGGATAGATTCTCTAAGATGGCACATTTTATAGCTTGTCATAAAACCGATGATGCTTCAAACATTGCGGATTTGTTCTTTAGAGAAGTCGTTAGGTTGCATGGCATGCCTAGGACTATTGTTTCTGGTCGCGATGTTAAATTCTTGAGTTACTTTTGGAAGACTTTATGGGCTAAACTTGGCACAAAATTGTTGTTTTCTACTACTTGTCATCCTCAAACGGATGGACAAACTGAAGTTGTCAATAGAACTTTGGGAACACTTTTGCGTGCTATTCTTAAAAAGAACTTGGATTGACATTTCTATGGACTTTATTTTGGGGTTGCCTAGGACTAAGAAGGGGAGGGATTCTATTTTTGTTGTTGTGGATAGATTCTCTAAGATGGCACATTTTATAGCTTGTCATAAAACCGATGATGCTTCAAACATGGCGGATTTGTTCTTTAGAGAAGTCGCTAGGTTGCATGGCATGCCTAGGACTATTGTTTCTGGTCGCGATGTTAAATTCTTGAGTTACTTTTGGAAGACTTTATGGGCTAAACTTGGCACAAAATTGTTGTTTTCTACTACTTGTCATCCTCAAACGATGGACAAACTGAAGTTGTCAATAGAACTTTGGGAACACTTTGCGTGCTATTCTTAAAAAGAATCTTGGATTGACATTTCTATGGACTTTATTTTGGGGGTTGCCTAGGACTAAGAAGGGAGGGATTCTATTTTTGTTGTTGTGGATAGATTCTCTAAGATGGCACATTTTATAGCTTGTCATAAAATCCGATGATGCTTCAAACATTGCGGATTGTTCTTTAGAGAAGTCGCTAGGTTGCATGGCATGCCTAGGACTATTGTTTCTGGTCGCGATGTTAAATTCTTGAGTTACTTTTGGAAGACTTTATGGGCTAAACTTGGCACAAAATTGTTGTTTTCTACTACTTGTCATCCTCAAACGGATGGACAAACTGAAGTTGTCAATAGAACTTTGGGAACACTTTTGCGTGCTATTCTTAAAAAGAACTTGGATTGACATTTCTATGGACTTTATTTTGGGGTTGCCTAGGACTAAGAAGGGGAGGGATTCTATTTTTGTTGTTGTGGATTGATTCTCTAAGATGGCACATTTTATAGCTTGTCATAAAATCCGATGATGCTTCAAACATGGCGGATTTGTTCTTTAGAGAAGTCGCTAGGTTGCATGGCATGCCTAGGACTATTGTTTCTGGTCGCGATGTTAAATTCTTGAGTTACTTTTGGAAGACTTTATGGGCTAAACTTGGCACAAAATTGTTGTTTTCTACTACTTGTCATCCTCAAACGGATGGACAAACTGAAGTTGTCAATAGAACTTTGGGAACACTTTTGCGTGCTATTCTTAAAAAGAACTTGGATTGACATTTCTATGGACTTTATTTTGGGGTTGCCTAGGACTAAGAAGGGGAGGGATTCTATTTTTGTTGTTGTGGATTGATTCTCTAAGGATGGCACATTTTATAGCTTGTCATAAAATCCGATGATGCTTCAAACATTGCGGATTTGTTCTTTAGAGAAGTCGCTAGGTTGCATGACATGCCTAGGACTATTGTTTCTAGTCGCGATGTTAAATTCTTGAGTTACTTTGGTAGACTTTATGGGCTAAACTTGGCACAAAATTGTTGTTTTCTACTACTTGTCATCCTCAAACGGATGGACAAACTGAAGTTGTCAATAGAACTTTGGGAACACTTTTGCGTGCTATTCTTAAAAAGAATCTTGGATTGACATTTCTATGGACTTTATTTTGGGGTTGCCTAGGACTAAGAAGGGGAGGGATTCTATTTTTGTTGTTGTGGATTGATTCTCTAAGATGGCACATTTTATAGCTTGTCATAAAACCGATGATGCTTCAAACATTGCGGATTGTTCTTTAGAGAAGTCGCTAGGTTGCATGGCATGCCTAGGACTATTGTTTCTGGTCGCGATGTTACATTCTTGAGTTACTTTTGGAAGACTTATGGGCTAAACTTGGCACAAAATTGTTGTTTTCTACTACTTGTCATCCTCAAACGGATGGACAAACTGAAGTTGTCAATAGAACTTTGGGAACACTTTGCGTGCTATTCTTAAAAAGAACTTGGATTGACATTTCTATGGACTTTATTTTGGGGTTGCCTAGGACTAAGAAGGGGAGGGATTCTATTTTTGTTGTTGTGGATTGATTCTCTAAGATGGCACATTTTATAGCTTGTCATAAAATCCGATGATGCTTCAAACATTGCGGATTTGTTCTTTAGAGATGTCGTTAGGTTGCATGGCATGCCTAGGACTATTGTTTCTGGTCGCGATGTTAAATTCTTGAGTTACTTTTGGAGACTTTATGGGCTAAACTTGGCACAAAATTGTTGTTTTCTACTACTTGTCATCCTCAAACGGATGGACAAACTGAAGTTGTCAATAGAACTTTGGGAACACTTTTGCGTGCTATTCTTAAAAAGAACTTGGATTGACATTTCTATGGACTTTATTTTGGGGTTGCCTAGGACTAAGAAGGGGAGGGATTCTATTTTTGTTGTTGTGGATTGATTCTCTAAGATGGCACATTTTATAGCTTGTCATAAAACCGATGATGCTTCAAACATTGCGGATTTGTTCTTTAGAGAAGTCGTTAGGTTGCATGGCATGCCTAGGACTATTGTTTCTGGTCGCGATGTTAAATTCTTGAGTTACTTTTGGAAGACTTTATGGGCTAAACTTGGCACAAAAATTGTTGTTTTCTACTACTTGTCATCCTCAAACGGATGGACAAACTGAAGTTGTCAATAGAACTTTGGGAACACTTTGCGTGCTATTCTTAAAAAGAACTTGGATTGACATTTCTATGGACTTTATTTTGGGGTTGCCTAGGACTAAGAAGGGGAGGGATTCTATTTTTGTTGTTGTGGATTGATTCTCTAAGATGGCACATTTTATAGCTTGTCATAAAATCCGATGATGCTTCAAACATGGCGGATTTGTTCTTTAGAGAAGTCGCTAGGTTGCATGACATGCCTAGGACTATTGTTTCTAGTCGCGATGTTAAATTCTTGAGTTACTTTTGGTAGACTTTATGGGCTAAACTTGGCACAAAATTGTTGTTTTCTACTACTTGTCATCCTCAAACGGATGGACAAACTGAAGTTGTCAATAGAACTTTGGGAACACTTTTGCGTGCTATTCTTAAAAAGAACTTGGATTGACATTTCTATGGACTTTATTTTGGGGTTGCCTAGGACTAAGAAGGGGAGGGATTCTATTTTTGTTGTTGTGGATTAGATTCTCTAAGATGGCACATTTTATAGCTTGTCATAAAATCGATATGCTTCAAACATTGCGGATTTGTTCTTTAGAGAAGTCGTTAGTTGCATGGCATGCCTAGGACTATTGTTTCTGGTCGCGATGTTAAATTCTTGAGTTACTTTTGGAAGACTTTATGGGCTAAACTTGGCACAAAATTGTTGTTTTCTACTACTTGTCATCCTCAAACGGATGGACAAACTGAAGTTGTCAATAGAACTTTGGGAACACTTTTGCGTGCTATTCTTAAAAAGAACTTGGATTGACATTTCTATGGACTTTATTTTGGGGTTGCCTAGGACTAAGAAGGGGAGGGATTCTATTTTTGTTGTTGTGGATAGATTCTCTAAGATGGCACATTTTATAGCTTGTCATAAAACCGATGATGCTTCAAACATTGCGGATTTGTTCTTTAGAGAAGTCGTTAGGTTGCATGGCATGCCTAGGACTATTGTTTCTGGTCGCGATGTTAAATTCTTGAGTTACTTTTGGAAGACTTTATGGGCTAAACTTGGCACAAATTGTTGTTTTCTACTACTTGTCATCCTCAACGGATGGACAAACTGAAGTTGTCAATAGAACTTTGGGAACACTTTTGCGTGCTATTCTTAAAAAGAACTTGGATTGACATTTCTATGGACTTTATTTTGGGGTTGCCTAGGACTAAGAAGGGGAGGGATTCTATTTTTGTTGTTGTGGATTGATTCTCTAAGATGGCACATTTTATAGCTTGTCATAAAATCCGATGATGCTTCAAACATGGCGGATTGTTCTTTAGAGAAGTCGCTAGGTTGCATGGCATGCCTAGGACTATTGTTTCTGGTCGCGATGTTAAATTCTTGAGTTACTTTTGGAGACTTTATGGGCTAAACTTGGCACAAAATTGTTGTTTTCTACTACTTGTCATCCTCAAACGGATGGACAAACTGAAGTTGTCAATAGAACTTTGGGAACCTTTTGCGTGCTATTCTTAAAAGACTTGGATTGACATTTCTATGGACTTTATTTTGGGGTTGCCTAGGACTAAGAAGGGGAGGGATTCTATTTTTGTGTTGTGGATAGATTCTCTAAGATGGCACATTTTATAGCTTGTCATAAAATCCGATGATGCTTCAAACATGGCGGATTTGTTCTTTAGAGAAGTCGCTAGGTTGCATGACATGCCTAGGACTATTGTTTCTGGTCGCGATGTTAAATTCTTGAGTTACTTTTGGAAGACTTTATGGGCTAAACTTGGCACAAAATTGTTGTTTTCCTACTACTTGTCATCCTCAAACGGATGGACAAACTGAAGTTGTCAATAGAACTTTGGGAACACTTTTGCGTGCTATTCTTAAAAAGAACTTGGATTGACATTTCTATGGACTTTATTTTGGGGTTGCCTAGGACTAAGAAGGGGAGGGATTCTATTTTTGTTGTTGTGGATTGATTCTCTAAGATGGCACATTTTATAGCTTGTCATAAAATCCGATGATGCTTCAAACATGGCGGATTTGTTCTTTAGAGAAGTCGCTAGGTTGCATGGCATGCCTAGGACTATTGTTTCTGGTCGCGATGTTAAATTCTTGAGTTACTTTTGGAAGACTTTATGGGCTAAACTTGGCACAAAATTGTTGTTTTCTACTACTTGTCATCCTCAAACGGATGGACAAACTGAAGTTGTCAATAGAACTTTGGGAACACTTTTGCGTGCTATTCTTAAAAAGAACTTGGATTGACATTTCTATGGACTTTATTTTGGGGTTGCCTAGGACTAAGAAGGGGAGGGATTCTATTTTTGTTGTTGTGGATTGATTCTCTAAGATGGCACATTTTATAGCTTGTCATAAAATCCGATGATGCTTCAAACATGGCGGATTTGTTCTTTAGAGAAGTCGCTAGGTTGCATGGCATGCCTAGGACTATTGTTTCTGGTCGCGATGTTAAATTCTTGAGTTACTTTTGGAAGACTTTATGGGCTAAACTTGGCACAAAATTGTTGTTTTCTACTACTTGTCATCCTCAAACGGATGGACAAACTGAAGTTGTCAATAGAACTTTGGAACACTTTTGCGTGCTATTCTTAAAAAGAACTTGGATTGACATTTCTATGGACTTTATTTTGGGGTTGCCTAGGACTAAGAAGGGGAGGGATTCTATTTTTGTTGTTGTGGATTGATTCTCTAAGATGGCACATTTTATAGCTTGTCATAAAATCCGATGATGCTTCAAACATGGCGGATTTGTTCTTTAGAGAAGTCGCTAGGTTGCATGGACATGCCTAGGACTATTGTTTCTAGGTCGCGATGTTAAATTCTTGAGTTACTTTTGGTAGACTTTATGGGCTAAACTTGGCACAAAATTGTTGTTTTCTACTACTTGTCATCCTCAAACGGATGGACAAACTGAAGTTGTCAATAGAACTTTGGGAACACTTTTGCGTGCTATTCTTAAAAAGAACTTGGATTGACATTTCTATGGACTTTATTTTGGGGTTGCCTAGGACTAAGAAGGGGAGGGATTCTATTTTTGTTGTTGTGGATTGATTCTCTAAGATGGCACATTTTATAGCTTGTCATAAAATCCGATGATGCTTCAAACATGCGGATTTGTTCTTTAGAGAAGTCGTTAGGTTGCATGGCATGCCTAGGACTATTGTTTCTGGTCGCGATGTTAAATTCTTGAGTTACTTTTGGGAGACTTTATGGGCTAAACTTGGCACAAAATTGTTGTTTTCTACTACTTGTCATCCTCAACGGATGGACAAACTGAAGTTGTCAATAGAACTTTGGGAACACTTTGCGTGCTATTCTTAAAAAGATCTTGGATTGACATTTCTATGGACTTTATTTTGGGGTTGCCTAGGACTAAGAAGGGGAGGGATTCTATTTTTGTTGTTGTGGATTGATTCTCTAAGATGGCACATTTTATAGCTTGTCATAAAACCGATGATGCTTCAAACATGGCGGATTTGTTCTTTAGAGAAGTCGCTAGGTTGCATGGCATGCCTAGGACTATTGTTTCTGGTCGCGATGTTAAATTCTTGAGTTACTTTTGGAAGACTTTATGGGCTAAACTTGGCACAAAATTGTTGTTTTCTACTACTTGTCATCCTCAAACGGATGGACAAACTGAAGTTGTCAATAGAACTTTGGGAACACTTTTGCGTGCTATTCTTAAAAGAACTTGGATTGACATTTCTATGGACTTTATTTTGGGGTTGCCTAGGACTAAGAAGGGGAGGGATTCTATTTTTGTTGTTGTGGATTGATTCTCTAAGATGGCACATTTTATAGCTTGTCATAAAATCCGATGATGCTTCAAACATGGCGGATTTGTTCTTTAGAGAAGTCGCTAGGTTGCATGGCATGCCTAGGACTATTGTTTCTGGTCGCGATGTTAAATTCTTGAGTTACTTTTGGAAGACTTTATGGGCTAAACTTGGCACAAAATTGTTGTTTTCTACTACTTGTCATCCTCAAACGGATGGACAAACTGAAGTTGTCAATAGAACTTTGGGAACACTTTTGCGTGCTATTCTTAAAAAGATCTTGGATTGACATTTCTATGGACTTTATTTTGGGGTTGCCTAGGACTAAGAAGGGGAGGGATTCTATTTTTGTTGTTGTGGATAGATTCTCTAAGATGCACATTTTATAGCTTGTCATAAAACCGATGATGCTTCAAACATTGCGGATTGTTCTTTAGAGAAGTCGTTAGGTTGCATGGCATGCCTAGGACTATTGTTTCTGGTCGCGATGTTAAATTCTTGAGTTACTTTTGGAAGACTTTATGGGCTAAACTTGGCACAAAATTGTTGTTTTCTACTACTTGTCATCCTCAAACGGATGGACAAACTGAAGTTGTCAATAGAACTTTGGGAACACTTTTGCGTGCTATTCTTAAAAAGAACTTGGATTGACATTTCTATGGACTTTATTTTGGGGTTGCCTAGGACTAAGAAGGGGAGGGATTCTATTTTTGTTGTTGTGGATTGATTCTCTAAGATGGCACATTTTATAGCTTGTCATAAAATCCGATGATGCTTCAAACATGGCGGATTTGTTCTTTAGAGAAGTCGCTAGGTTGCATGGCATGCCTAGGACTATTGTTTCTGGTCGCGATGTTAAATTCTTGAGTTACTTTTGGAAGACTTTATGGGCTAAACTTGGCACAAAATTGTTGTTTTCTACTACTTGTCATCCTCAAACGGATGGACAAACTGAAGTTGTCAATAGAACTTTGGGAACACTTTTGCGTGCTATTCTTAAAAAGAACTTGGATTGACATTTCTATGGACTTTATTTGGGGTTGCCTAGGACTAAGAAGGGGAGGGATTCTATTTTTGTTGTTGTGGATTGATTCTCTAAGATGGCACATTTTATAGCTTGTCATAAAACCGATGATGCTTCAAACATTGCGGATTTGTTCTTTAGAGAAGTCGTTAGGTTGCATGGCATGCCTAGGACTATTGTTTCTGGTCGCGATGTTAAATTCTTGAGTTACTTTTGGAGACTTTATGGGCTAAACTTGGCACAAAATTGTTGTTTTCTACTACTTGTCATCCTCAAACGGATGGACAAACTGAAGTTGTCAATAGAACTTTGGGAACACTTTTGCGTGCTATTCTTAAAAAGAACTTGGATTGACATTTCTATGGACTTTATTTTGGGGTTGCCTAGGACTAAGAAGGGGAGGGATTCTATTTTTGTTGTTGTGGATTGATTCTCTAAGATGGCACATTTTATAGCTTGTCATAAAACCGATGATGCTTCAAACATTGCGGATTTGTTCTTTAGAGAAGTCGTTAGGTTGCATGGCATGCCTAGGACTATTGTTTCTGGTCGCGATGTTAAATTCTTGAGTTACTTTTGGAAGACTTTATGGGCTAAACTTGGCACAAAATTGTTGTTTTCTACTACTTGTCATCCTCAAACGGATGGACAAACTGAAGTTGTCAATAGAACTTTGGGAACACTTTTGCGTGCTATTCTTAAAAAGAACTTGGATTGACATTTCTATGGACTTTATTTTGGGTTGCCTAGGACTAAGAAGGGGAGGGATTCTATTTTTGTTGTTGTGGATTGATTCTCTAAGATGGCACATTTTATAGCTTGTCATAAAATCCGATGATGCTTCAAACATTGCGGATTTGTTCTTTAGAGAAGTCGCTAGGTTGCATGGCATGCCTAGGACTATTGTTTCTGGTCGCGATGTTAAATTCTTGAGTTACTTTTGGAAGACTTTATGGGCTAAACTTGGCACAAAATTGTTGTTTTCTACTACTTGTCATCCTCAAACGGATGGACAAACTGAAGTTGTCAATAGAACTTTGGGAACACTTTTGCGTGCTATTCTTAAAAAGAACTTGGATTGACATTTCTATGGACTTTATTTTGGGGTTGCCTAGGACTAAGAAGGGGAGGGATTCTATTTTGTTGTTGTGGATTGATTCTCTAAGATGGCACATTTTATAGCTTGTCATAAAATCCGATGATGCTTCAAACATGGCGGATTTGTTCTTTAGAGAAGTCGCTAGGTTGCATGGCATGCCTAGGACTATTGTTTCTAGTCGCGATGTTAAATTCTTGAGTTACTTTTGGTAGACTTTATGGGCTAAACTTGGCACAAAATTGTTGTTTTCTACTACTTGTCATCCTCAAACGGATGGACAAACTGAAGTTGTCAATAGAACTTTGGGAACACTTTTGCGTGCTATTCTTAAAAAGAACTTGGATTGACATTTCTATGGACTTTATTTTGGGGTTGCCTAGGACTAAGAAGGGGAGGGATTCTATTTTTGTTGTTGTGGATTGATTCTCTAAGATGGCACATTTTATAGCTTGTCATAAAACCGATGATGCTTCAAACATTGCGGATTTGTTCTTTAGAGAAGTCGTTAGGTTGCATGGCATGCCTAGGACTATTGTTTCTGGTCGCGATGTTAAATTCTTGAGTTACTTTTGGAAGACTTTATGGGCTAAACTTGGCACAAAATTGTTGTTTTCTACTACTTGTCATCCTCAAACGGATGGACAAACTGAAGTTGTCAATAGAACTTTGGGAACACTTTTGCGTGCTATTCTTAAAAAGAACTTGGATTGACATTTCTATGGACTTTATTTTGGGGTTGCCTAGGACTAAGAAGGGGAGGGATTCTATTTTTGTTGTTGTGGATTGATTCTCTAAGATGGCACATTTTATAGCTTGTCATAAAATCCGATGATGCTTCAAACATTGCGGATTTGTTCTTTAGAGAAGTCGTTAGGTTGCATGGCATGCCTAGGACTATTGTTTCTGGTCGCGATGTTAAATTCTTGAGTTACTTTTGGAAGACTTTATGGGCTAAACTTGGCACAAAATTGTTGTTTTCTACTACTTGTCATCCTCAAACGGATGGACAAACTGAAGTTGTCAATAGAACTTTGGGAACACTTTTGCGTGCTATTCTTAAAAAGAACTTGGATTGACATTTCTATGGACTTTATTTTGGGGTTGCCTAGGACTAAGAAGGGGAGGGATTCTATTTTTGTTGTTGTGGATTGATTCTCTAAGATGGCACATTTTATAGCTTGTCATAAAATCCGATGATGCTTCAAACATGGCGGATTTGTTCTTTAGAGAAGTCGCTAGGTTGCATGGCATGCCTAGGACTATTGTTTCTGGTCGCGATGTTAAATTCTTGAGTTACTTTTGGAAGACTTTATGGGCTAAACTTGGCACAAAATTGTTGTTTTCTACTACTTGTCATCCTCAAACGGATGGACAAACTGAAGTTGTCAATAGAACTTTGGGAACACTTTTGCGTGCTATTCTTAAAAAGAACTTGGATTGACATTTCTATGGACTTTATTTTGGGGTTGCCTAGGACTAAGAAGGGGAGGGATTCTATTTTTGTTGTTGTGGATTGATTCTCTAAGATGGCACATTTTATAGCTTGTCATAAAATCCGATGATGCTTCAAACATGGCGGATTTGTTCTTTAGAGAAGTCGCTAGGTTGCATGGCATGCCTAGGACTATTGTTTCTGGTCGCGATGTTAAATTCTTGAGTTACTTTTGGAAGACTTTATGGGCTAAACTTGGCACAAAATTGTTGTTTTCTACTACTTGTCATCCTCAAACGGATGGACAAACTGAAGTTGTCAATAGAACTTTGGGAACACTTTTGCGTGCTATTCTTAAAAAGAACTTGGATTGACATTTCTATGGACTTTATTTTGGGGTTGCCTAGGACTAAGAAGGGGAGGGATTCTATTTTTGTTGTTGTGGATTGATTCTCTAAGATGGCACATTTTATAGCTTGTCATAAAATCCGATGATGCTTCAAACATTGCGGATTTGTTCTTTAGAGAAGTCGTTAGGTTGCATGGCATGCCTAGGACTATTGTTTCTGGTCGCGATGTTAAATTCTTGAGTTACTTTTGGAAGACTTTATGGGCTAAACTTGGCACAAAATTGTTGTTTTCTACTACTTGTCATCCTCAAACGGATGGACAAACTGAAGTTGTCAATAGAACTTTGGGAACACTTTTGCGTGCTATTCTTAAAAAGAACTTGGATTGACATTTCTATGGACTTTATTTTGGGGTTGCCTAGGACTAAGAAGGGGAGGGATTCTATTTTTGTTGTTGTGGATTGATTCTCTAAGATGGCACATTTTATAGCTTGTCATAAAACCGATGATGCTTCAAACATTGCGGATTTGTTCTTTAGAGAAGTCGTTAGGTTGCATGGCATGCCTAGGACTATTGTTTCTGGTCGCGATGTTAAATTCTTGAGTTACTTTTGGAAGACTTTATGGGCTAAACTTGGCACAAAATTGTTGTTTTCTACTACTTGTCATCCTCAAACGGATGGACAAACTGAAGTTGTCAATAGAACTTTGGGAACACTTTTGCGTGCTATTCTTAAAAAGAACTTGGATTGACATTTCTATGGACTTTATTTTGGGGTTGCCTAGGACTAAGAAGGGGAGGGATTCTATTTTTGTTGTTGTGGATTGATTCTCTAAGATGGCACATTTTATAGCTTGTCATAAAATCCGATGATGCTTCAAACATGGCGGATTTGTTCTTTAGAGAAGTCGCTAGGTTGCATGGCATGCCTAGGACTATTGTTTCTGGTCGCGATGTTAAATTCTTGAGTTACTTTTGGAAGACTTTATGGGCTAAACTTGGCACAAAATTGTTGTTTTCTACTACTTGTCATCCTCAAACGGATGGACAAACTGAAGTTGTCAATAGAACTTTGGGAACACTTTTGCGTGCTATTCTTAAAAAGAACTTGGATTGACATTTCTATGGACTTTATTTTGGGGTTGCCTAGGACTAAGAAGGGGAGGGATTCTATTTTTGTTGTTGTGGATTGATTCTCTAAGATGGCACATTTTATAGCTTGTCATAAAATCCGATGATGCTTCAAACATTGCGGATTTGTTCTTTAGAGAAGTCGTTAGGTTGCATGGCATGCCTAGGACTATTGTTTCTGGTCGCGATGTTAAATTCTTGAGTTACTTTTGGAAGACTTTATGGGCTAAACTTGGCACAAAATTGTTGTTTTCTACTACTTGTCATCCTCAAACGGATGGACAAACTGAAGTTGTCAATAGAACTTTGGGAACACTTTTGCGTGCTATTCTTAAAAAGAACTTGGATTGACATTTCTATGGACTTTATTTTGGGGTTGCCTAGGACTAAGAAGGGGAGGGATTCTATTTTTGTTGTTGTGGATTGATTCTCTAAGATGGCACATTTTATAGCTTGTCATAAAATCCGATGATGCTTCAAACATTGCGGATTTGTTCTTTAGAGAAGTCGTTAGGTTGCATGGCATGCCTAGGACTATTGTTTCTGGTCGCGATGTTAAATTCTTGAGTTACTTTTGGAAGACTTTATGGGCTAAACTTGGCACAAAATTGTTGTTTTCTACTACTTGTCATCCTCAAACGGATGGACAAACTGAAGTTGTCAATAGAACTTTGGGAACACTTTTGCGTGCTATTCTTAAAAAGAACTTGGATTGACATTTCTATGGACTTTATTTTGGGGTTGCCTAGGACTAAGAAGGGGAGGGATTCTATTTTTGTTGTTGTGGATTGATTCTCTAAGATGGCACATTTTATAGCTTGTCATAAAATCCGATGATGCTTCAAACATGGCGGATTTGTTCTTTAGAGAAGTCGCTAGGTTGCATGGCATGCCTAGGACTATTGTTTCTGGTCGCGATGTTAAATTCTTGAGTTACTTTTGGAAGACTTTATGGGCTAAACTTGGCACAAAATTGTTGTTTTCTACTACTTGTCATCCTCAAACGGATGGACAAACTGAAGTTGTCAATAGAACTTTGGGAACACTTTTGCGTGCTATTCTTAAAAAGAACTTGGATTGACATTTCTATGGACTTTATTTTGGGGTTGCCTAGGACTAAGAAGGGGAGGGATTCTATTTTTGTTGTTGTGGATTGATTCTCTAAGATGGCACATTTTATAGCTTGTCATAAAATCCGATGATGCTTCAAACATGGCGGATTTGTTCTTTAGAGAAGTCGTTAGGTTGCATGGCATGCCTAGGACTATTGTTTCTGGTCGCGATGTTAAATTCTTGAGTTACTTTTGGAAGACTTTATGGGCTAAACTTGGCACAAAATTGTTGTTTTCTACTACTTGTCATCCTCAAACGGATGGACAAACTGAAGTTGTCAATAGAACTTTGGGAACACTTTTGCGTGCTATTCTTAAAAAGAACTTGGATTGACATTTCTATGGACTTTATTTTGGGGTTGCCTAGGACTAAGAAGGGGAGGGATTCTATTTTTGTTGTTGTGGATTGATTCTCTAAGATGGCACATTTTATAGCTTGTCATAAAATCCGATGATGCTTCAAACATGGCGGATTTGTTCTTTAGAGAAGTCGCTAGGTTGCATGGCATGCCTAGGACTATTGTTTCTGGTCGCGATGTTAAATTCTTGAGTTACTTTTGGAAGACTTTATGGGCTAAACTTGGCACAAAATTGTTGTTTTCTACTACTTGTCATCCTCAAACGGATGGACAAACTGAAGTTGTCAATAGAACTTTGGGAACACTTTTGCGTGCTATTCTTAAAAAGAACTTGGATTGACATTTCTATGGACTTTATTTTGGGGTTGCCTAGGACTAAGAAGGGGAGGGATTCTATTTTTGTTGTTGTGGATTGATTCTCTAAGATGGCACATTTTATAGCTTGTCATAAAACCGATGATGCTTCAAACATTGCGGATTTGTTCTTTAGAGAAGTCGTTAGGTTGCATGGCATGCCTAGGACTATTGTTTCTGGTCGCGATGTTAAATTCTTGAGTTACTTTTGGAAGACTTTATGGGCTAAACTTGGCACAAAATTGTTGTTTTCTACTACTTGTCATCCTCAAACGGATGGACAAACTGAAGTTGTCAATAGAACTTTGGGAACACTTTTGCGTGCTATTCTTAAAAAGAACTTGGATTGACATTTCTATGGACTTTATTTTGGGGTTGCCTAGGACTAAGAAGGGGAGGGATTCTATTTTTGTTGTTGTGGATTGATTCTCTAAGATGGCACATTTTATAGCTTGTCATAAAACCGATGATGCTTCAAACATTGCGGATTTGTTCTTTAGAGAAGTCGTTAGGTTGCATGGCATGCCTAGGACTATTGTTTCTGGTCGCGATGTTAAATTCTTGAGTTACTTTTGGAAGACTTTATGGGCTAAACTTGGCACAAAATTGTTGTTTTCTACTACTTGTCATCCTCAAACGGATGGACAAACTGAAGTTGTCAATAGAACTTTGGGAACACTTTTGCGTGCTATTCTTAAAAAGAACTTGGATTGACATTTCTATGGACTTTATTTTGGGGTTGCCTAGGACTAAGAAGGGGAGGGATTCTATTTTTGTTGTTGTGGATTGATTCTCTAAGATGGCACATTTTATAGCTTGTCATAAAATCCGATGATGCTTCAAACATGGCGGATTTGTTCTTTAGAGAAGTCGCTAGGTTGCATGGCATGCCTAGGACTATTGTTTCTGGTCGCGATGTTAAATTCTTGAGTTACTTTTGGAAGACTTTATGGGCTAAACTTGGCACAAAATTGTTGTTTTCTACTACTTGTCATCCTCAAACGGATGGACAAACTGAAGTTGTCAATAGAACTTTGGGAACACTTTTGCGTGCTATTCTTAAAAAGAACTTGGATTGACATTTCTATGGACTTTATTTTGGGGTTGCCTAGGACTAAGAAGGGGAGGGATTCTATTTTTGTTGTTGTGGATTAGATTCTCTAAGATGGCACATTTTATAGCTTGTCATAAAACCGATGATGCTTCAAACATTGCGGATTTGTTCTTTAGAGAAGTCGTTAGGTTGCATGGCATGCCTAGGACTATTGTTTCTGGTCGCGATGTTAAATTCTTGAGTTACTTTTGGAAGACTTTATGGGCTAAACTTGGCACAAAATTGTTGTTTTCTACTACTTGTCATCCTCAAACGGATGGACAAACTGAAGTTGTCAATAGAACTTTGGGAACACTTTTGCGTGCTATTCTTAAAAAGAACTTGGATTGACATTTCTATGGACTTTATTTTGGGGTTGCCTAGGACTAAGAAGGGGAGGGATTCTATTTTTGTTGTTGTGGATTGATTCTCTAAGATGGCACATTTTATAGCTTGTCATAAAACCGATGATGCTTCAAACATGGCGGATTTGTTCTTTAGAGAAGTCGCTAGGTTGCATGGCATGCCTAGGACTATTGTTTCTAGTCGCGATGTTAAATTCTTGAGTTACTTTTGGAGACTTATGGGCTAAACTTGGCACAAAATTGTTGTTTTCTACTACTTGTCATCCTCAAACGGATGGACAAACTGAAGTTGTCAATAGAACTTTGGGAACACTTTTGCGTGCTATTCTTAAAAAGAACTTGGATTGACATTTCTATGGACTTTATTTTGGGGTTGCCTAGGACTAAGAAGGGGAGGGATTCTATTTTTGTTGTTGTGGATTGATTCTCTAAGATGGCACATTTTATAGCTTGTCATAAAATCCGATGATGCTTCAAACATGGCGGATTTGTTCTTTAGAGAAGTCGCTAGGTTGCATGACATGCCTAGGACTATTGTTTCTAGTCGCGATGTTAAATTCTTGAGTTACTTTTGGAAGACTTTATGGGCTAAACTTGGCACAAAATTGTTGTTTTCTACTACTTGTCATCCTCAAACGGATGGACAAACTGAAGTTGTCAATAGAACTTTGGGAACACTTTTGCGTGCTATTCTTAAAAAGAACTTGGATTGACATTTCTATGGACTTTATTTTGGGGTTGCCTAGGACTAAGAAGGGGAGGGATTCTATTTTTGTTGTTGTGGATTGATTCTCTAAGATGGCACATTTTATAGCTTGTCATAAAATCCGATGATGCTTCAAACATTGCGGATTTGTTCTTTAGAGAAGTCGTTAGGTTGCATGGCATGCCTAGGACTATTGTTTCTGGTCGCGATGTTAAATTCTTGAGTTACTTTTGGAAGACTTTATGGGCTAAACTTGGCACAAAATTGTTGTTTTCTACTACTTGTCATCCTCAAACGGATGGACAAACTGAAGTTGTCAATAGAACTTTGGGAACACTTTTGCGTGCTATTCTTAAAAAGAACTTGGATTGACATTTCTATGGACTTTATTTTGGGGTTGCCTAGGACTAAGAAGGGGAGGGATTCTATTTTTGTTGTTGTGGATTGATTCTCTAAGATGGCACATTTTATAGCTTGTCATAAAATCCGATGATGCTTCAAACATTGCGGATTTGTTCTTTAGAGAAGTCGTTAGGTTGCATGGCATGCCTAGGACTATTGTTTCTGGTCGCGATGTTAAATTCTTGAGTTACTTTTGGAAGACTTTATGGGCTAAACTTGGCACAAAATTGTTGTTTTCTACTACTTGTCATCCTCAAACGGATGGACAAACTGAAGTTGTCAATAGAACTTTGGGAACACTTTTGCGTGCTATTCTTAAAAAGAACTTGGATTGACATTTCTATGGACTTTATTTTGGGGTTGCCTAGGACTAAGAAGGGGAGGGATTCTATTTTTGTTGTTGTGGATTGATTCTCTAAGATGGCACATTTTATAGCTTGTCATAAAATCCGATGATGCTTCAAACATTGCGGATTTGTTCTTTAGAGAAGTCGCTAGGTTGCATGGCATGCCTAGGACTATTGTTTCTGGTCGCGATGTTAAATTCTTGAGTTACTTTTGGAAGACTTTATGGGCTAAACTTGGCACAAAATTGTTGTTTTCTACTACTTGTCATCCTCAAACGGATGGACAAACTGAAGTTGTCAATAGAACTTTGGGAACACTTTTGCGTGCTATTCTTAAAAAGAACTTGGATTGACATTTCTATGGACTTTATTTTGGGGTTGCCTAGGACTAAGAAGGGGAGGGATTCTATTTTTGTTGTTGTGGATTGATTCTCTAAGATGGCACATTTTATAGCTTGTCATAAAATCCGATGATGCTTCAAACATTGCGGATTTGTTCTTTAGAGAAGTCGTTAGGTTGCATGGCATGCCTAGGACTATTGTTTCTGGTCGCGATGTTAAATTCTTGAGTTACTTTTGGAAGACTTTATGGGCTAAACTTGGCACAAAATTGTTGTTTTCTACTACTTGTCATCCTCAAACGGATGGACAAACTGAAGTTGTCAATAGAACTTTGGGAACACTTTTGCGTGCTATTCTTAAAAAGAACTTGGATTGACATTTCTATGGACTTTATTTTGGGGTTGCCTAGGACTAAGAAGGGGAGGGATTCTATTTTTGTTGTTGTGGATTGATTCTCTAAGATGGCACATTTTATAGCTTGTCATAAAACCGATGATGCTTCAAACATGGCGGATTTGTTCTTTAGAGAAGTCGCTAGGTTGCATGGCATGCCTAGGACTATTGTTTCTGGTCGCGATGTTAAATTCTTGAGTTACTTTTGGAAGACTTTATGGGCTAAACTTGGCACAAAATTGTTGTTTTCTACTACTTGTCATCCTCAAACGGATGGACAAACTGAAGTTGTCAATAGAACTTTGGGAACACTTTTGCGTGCTATTCTTAAAAAGAACTTGGATTGACATTTCTATGGACTTTATTTTGGGGTTGCCTAGGACTAAGAAGGGGAGGGATTCTATTTTTGTTGTTGTGGATTGATTCTCTAAGATGGCACATTTTATAGCTTGTCATAAAACCGATGATGCTTCAAACATTGCGGATTTGTTCTTTAGAGAAGTCGTTAGGTTGCATGGCATGCCTAGGACTATTGTTTCTGGTCGCGATGTTAAATTCTTGAGTTACTTTTGGAAGACTTTATGGGCTAAACTTGGCACAAAATTGTTGTTTTCTACTACTTGTCATCCTCAAACGGATGGACAAACTGAAGTTGTCAATAGAACTTTGGGAACACTTTTGCGTGCTATTCTTAAAAAGAACTTGGATTGACATTTCTATGGACTTTATTTTGGGGTTGCCTAGGACTAAGAAGGGGAGGGATTCTATTTTTGTTGTTGTGGATTGATTCTCTAAGATGGCACATTTTATAGCTTGTCATAAAATCCGATGATGCTTCAAACATGGCGGATTTGTTCTTTAGAGAAGTCGCTAGGTTGCATGGCATGCCTAGGACTATTGTTTCTGGTCGCGATGTTAAATTCTTGAGTTACTTTTGGAAGACTTTATGGGCTAAACTTGGCACAAAATTGTTGTTTTCTACTACTTGTCATCCTCAAACGGATGGACAAACTGAAGTTGTCAATAGAACTTTGGGAACACTTTTGCGTGCTATTCTTAAAAAGAACTTGGATTGACATTTCTATGGACTTTATTTTGGGGTTGCCTAGGACTAAGAAGGGGAGGGATTCTATTTTTGTTGTTGTGGATTGATTCTCTAAGATGGCACATTTTATAGCTTGTCATAAAATCCG
This sequence comes from Primulina eburnea, assembly GCF_022965805.1. Taxonomy (NCBI): domain Eukaryota; kingdom Viridiplantae; phylum Streptophyta; class Magnoliopsida; order Lamiales; family Gesneriaceae; genus Primulina; species Primulina eburnea. The sequence goes on from NW_027331245.1 coordinate 93,434, forward strand.
ATGATGCTTCAAACATGGCGGATTTGTTCTTTAGAGAAGTCGCTAGGTTGCATGGCATGCCTAGGACTATTGTTTCTGGTCGCGATGTTAAATTCTTGAGTTACTTTTGGAAGACTTTATGGGCTAAACTTGGCACAAAATTGTTGTTTTCTACTACTTGTCATCCTCAAACGGATGGACAAACTGAAGTTGTCAATAGAACTTTGGGAACACTTTTGCGTGCTATTCTTAAAAAGAACTTGGATTGACATTTCTATGGACTTTATTTTGGGGTTGCCTAGGACTAAGAAGGGGAGGGATTCTATTTTTGTTGTTGTGGATTGATTCTCTAAGATGGCACATTTTATAGCTTGTCATAAAATCCGATGATGCTTCAAACATGGCGGATTTGTTCTTTAGAGAAGTCGCTAGGTTGCATGGCATGCCTAGGACTATTGTTTCTGGTCGCGATGTTAAATTCTTGAGTTACTTTTGGAAGACTTTATGGGCTAAACTTGGCACAAAATTGTTGTTTTCTACTACTTGTCATCCTCAAACGGATGGACAAACTGAAGTTGTCAATAGAACTTTGGGAACACTTTTGCGTGCTATTCTTAAAAAGAACTTGGATTGACATTTCTATGGACTTTATTTTGGGGTTGCCTAGGACTAAGAAGGGGAGGGATTCTATTTTTGTTGTTGTGGATTGATTCTCTAAGATGGCACATTTTATAGCTTGTCATAAAATCCGATGATGCTTCAAACATGGCGGATTTGTTCTTTAGAGAAGTCGTTAGGTTGCATGGCATGCCTAGGACTATTGTTTCTGGTCGCGATGTTAAATTCTTGAGTTACTTTTGGAAGACTTTATGGGCTAAACTTGGCACAAAATTGTTGTTTTCTACTACTTGTCATCCTCAAACGGATGGACAAACTGAAGTTGTCAATAGAACTTTGGGAACACTTTTGCGTGCTATTCTTAAAAAGAACTTGGATTGACATTTCTATGGACTTTATTTTGGGGTTGCCTAGGACTAAGAAGGGGAGGGATTCTATTTTTGTTGTTGTGGATTGATTCTCTAAGATGGCACATTTTATAGCTTGTCATAAAACCGATGATGCTTCAAACATTGCGGATTTGTTCTTTAGAGAAGTCGTTAGGTTGCATGGCATGCCTAGGACTATTGTTTCTGGTCGCGATGTTAAATTCTTGAGTTACTTTTGGAAGACTTTATGGGCTAAACTTGGCACAAAATTGTTGTTTTCTACTACTTGTCATCCTCAAACGGATGGACAAACTGAAGTTGTCAATAGAACTTTGGGAACACTTTTGCGTGCTATTCTTAAAAAGAACTTGGATTGACATTTCTATGGACTTTATTTTGGGGTTGCCTAGGACTAAGAAGGGGAGGGATTCTATTTTTGTTGTTGTGGATTGATTCTCTAAGATGGCACATTTTATAGCTTGTCATAAAATCCGATGATGCTTCAAACATGGCGGATTTGTTCTTTAGAGAAGTCGCTAGGTTGCATGGCATGCCTAGGACTATTGTTTCTGGTCGCGATGTTAAATTCTTGAGTTACTTTTGGAAGACTTTATGGGCTAAACTTGGCACAAAATTGTTGTTTTCTACTACTTGTCATCCTCAAACGGATGGACAAACTGAAGTTGTCAATAGAACTTTGGGAACACTTTTGCGTGCTATTCTTAAAAAGAACTTGGATTGACATTTCTATGGACTTTATTTTGGGGTTGCCTAGGACTAAGAAGGGGAGGGATTCTATTTTTGTTGTTGTGGATTGATTCTCTAAGATGGCACATTTTATAGCTTGTCATAAAACCGATGATGCTTCAAACATGGCGGATTTGTTCTTTAGAGAAGTCGCTAGGTTGCATGGCATGCCTAGGACTATTGTTTCTGGTCGCGATGTTAAATTCTTGAGTTACTTTTGGAAGACTTTATGGGCTAAACTTGGCACAAAATTGTTGTTTTCTACTACTTGTCATCCTCAAACGGATGGACAAACTGAAGTTGTCAATAGAACTTTGGGAACACTTTTGCGTGCTATTCTTAAAAAGAACTTGGATTGACATTTCTATGGACTTTATTTTGGGGTTGCCTAGGACTAAGAAGGGGAGGGATTCTATTTTTGTTGTTGTGGATTGATTCTCTAAGATGGCACATTTTATAGCTTGTCATAAAATCCGATGATGCTTCAAACATGGCGGATTTGTTCTTTAGAGAAGTCGCTAGGTTGCATGGCATGCCTAGGACTATTGTTTCTGGTCGCGATGTTAAATTCTTGAGTTACTTTTGGAAGACTTTATGGGCTAAACTTGGCACAAAATTGTTGTTTTCTACTACTTGTCATCCTCAAACGGATGGACAAACTGAAGTTGTCAATAGAACTTTGGGAACACTTTTGCGTGCTATTCTTAAAAAGAACTTGGATTGACATTTCTATGGACTTTATTTTGGGGTTGCCTAGGACTAAGAAGGGGAGGGATTCTATTTTTGTTGTTGTGGATTGATTCTCTAAGATGGCACATTTTATAGCTTGTCATAAAATCCGATGATGCTTCAAACATGGCGGATTTGTTCTTTAGAGAAGTCGTTAGGTTGCATGGCATGCCTAGGACTATTGTTTCTGGTCGCGATGTTAAATTCTTGAGTTACTTTTGGAAGACTTTATGGGCTAAACTTGGCACAAAATTGTTGTTTTCTACTACTTGTCATCCTCAAACGGATGGACAAACTGAAGTTGTCAATAGAACTTTGGGAACACTTTTGCGTGCTATTCTTAAAAAGAACTTGGATTGACATTTCTATGGACTTTATTTTGGGGTTGCCTAGGACTAAGAAGGGGAGGGATTCTATTTTTGTTGTTGTGGATTGATTCTCTAAGATGGCACATTTTATAGCTTGTCATAAAATCCGATGATGCTTCAAACATGGCGGATTTGTTCTTTAGAGAAGTCGCTAGGTTGCATGGCATGCCTAGGACTATTGTTTCTGGTCGCGATGTTAAATTCTTGAGTTACTTTTGGTAGACTTTATGGGCTAAACTTGGCACAAAATTGTTGTTTTCTACTACTTGTCATCCTCAAACGGATGGACAAACTGAAGTTGTCAATAGAACTTTGGGAACACTTTTGCGTGCTATTCTTAAAAAGAACTTGGATTGACATTTCTATGGACTTTATTTTGGGGTTGCCTAGGACTAAGAAGGGGAGGGATTCTATTTTTGTTGTTGTGGATTGATTCTCTAAGATGGCACATTTTATAGCTTGTCATAAAACCGATGATGCTTCAAACATTGCGGATTTGTTCTTTAGAGAAGTCGTTAGGTTGCATGGCATGCCTAGGACTATTGTTTCTGGTCGCGATGTTAAATTCTTGAGTTACTTTTGGAAGACTTTATGGGCTAAACTTGGCACAAAATTGTTGTTTTCTACTACTTGTCATCCTCAAACGGATGGACAAACTGAAGTTGTCAATAGAACTTTGGGAACACTTTTGCGTGCTATTCTTAAAAAGAACTTGGATTGACATTTCTATGGACTTTATTTTGGGGTTGCCTAGGACTAAGAAGGGGAGGGATTCTATTTTTGTTGTTGTGGATTGATTCTCTAAGATGGCACATTTATAGCTTGTCATAAAACCGATGATGCTTCAAACATGGCGGATTTGTTCTTTAGAGAAGTCGCTAGGTTGCATGGCATGCCTAGGACTATTGTTTCTGGTCGCGATGTTAAATTCTTGAGTTACTTTTGGAAGACTTTATGGGCTAAACTTGGCACAAAATTGTTGTTTTCTACTACTTGTCATCCTCAAACGGATGGACAAACTGAAGTTGTCAATAGAACTTTGGGAACACTTTTGCGTGCTATTCTTAAAAAGAACTTGGATTGACATTTCTATGGACTTTATTTTGGGGTTGCCTAGGACTAAGAAGGGGAGGGATTCTATTTTTGTTGTTGTGGATTGATTCTCTAAGATGGCACATTTTATAGCTTGTCATAAAACCGATGATGCTTCAAACATTGCGGATTTGTTCTTTAGAGAAGTCGTTAGGTTGCATGGCATGCCTAGGACTATTGTTTCTGGTCGCGATGTTAAATTCTTGAGTTACTTTTGGAAGACTTTATGGGCTAAACTTGGCACAAAATTGTTGTTTTCTACTACTTGTCATCCTCAAACGGATGGACAAACTGAAGTTGTCAATAGAACTTTGGGAACACTTTTGCGTGCTATTCTTAAAAAGAACTTGGATTGACATTTCTATGGACTTTATTTTGGGGTTGCCTAGGACTAAGAAGGGGAGGGATTCTATTTTTGTTGTTGTGGATTGATTCTCTAAGATGGCACATTTTATAGCTTGTCATAAAATCCGATGATGCTTCAAACATGGCGGATTTGTTCTTTAGAGAAGTCGCTAGGTTGCATGGCATGCCTAGGACTATTGTTTCTGGTCGCGATGTTAAATTCTTGAGTTACTTTTGGAAGACTTTATGGGCTAAACTTGGCACAAAATTGTTGTTTTCTACTACTTGTCATCCTCAAACGGATGGACAAACTGAAGTTGTCAATAGAACTTTGGGAACACTTTTGCGTGCTATTCTTAAAAAGAACTTGGATTGACATTTCTATGGACTTTATTTTGGGGTTGCCTAGGACTAAGAAGGGGAGGGATTCTATTTTTGTTGTTGTGGATTGATTCTCTAAGATGGCACATTTTATAGCTTGTCATAAAATCCGATGATGCTTCAAACATGGCGGATTTGTTCTTTAGAGAAGTCGCTAGGTTGCATGGCATGCCTAGGACTATTGTTTCTGGTCGCGATGTTAAATTCTTGAGTTACTTTTGGAAGACTTTATGGGCTAAACTTGGCACAAAATTGTTGTTTTCTACTACTTGTCATCCTCAAACGGATGGACAAACTGAAGTTGTCAATAGAACTTTGGGAACACTTTTGCGTGCTATTCTTAAAAAGAACTTGGATTGACATTTCTATGGACTTTATTTTGGGGTTGCCTAGGACTAAGAAGGGGAGGGATTCTATTTTTGTTGTTGTGGATTGATTCTCTAAGATGGCACATTTTATAGCTTGTCATAAAATCCGATGATGCTTCAAACATGGCGGATTTGTTCTTTAGAGAAGTCGCTAGGTTGCATGGCATGCCTAGGACTATTGTTTCTGGTCGCGATGTTAAATTCTTGAGTTACTTTTGGAAGACTTTATGGGCTAAACTTGGCACAAAATTGTTGTTTTCTACTACTTGTCATCCTCAAACGGATGGACAAACTGAAGTTGTCAATAGAACTTTGGGAACACTTTTGCGTGCTATTCTTAAAAAGAACTTGGATTGACATTTCTATGGACTTTATTTTGGGGTTGCCTAGGACTAAGAAGGGGAGGGATTCTATTTTTGTTGTTGTGGATTGATTCTCTAAGATGGCACATTTTATAGCTTGTCATAAAATCCGATGATGCTTCAAACATGGCGGATTTGTTCTTTAGAGAAGTCGCTAGGTTGCATGGCATGCCTAGGACTATTGTTTCTGGTCGCGATGTTAAATTCTTGAGTTACTTTTGGAAGACTTTATGGGCTAAACTTGGCACAAAATTGTTGTTTTCTACTACTTGTCATCCTCAAACGGATGGACAAACTGAAGTTGTCAATAGAACTTTGGGAACACTTTTGCGTGCTATTCTTAAAAAGAACTTGGATTGACATTTCTATGGACTTTATTTTGGGGTTGCCTAGGACTAAGAAGGGGAGGGATTCTATTTTTGTTGTTGTGGATTAGATTCTCTAAGATGGCACATTTTATAGCTTGTCATAAAACCGATGATGCTTCAAACATTGCGGATTTGTTCTTTAGAGAAGTCGTTAGGTTGCATGGCATGCCTAGGACTATTGTTTCTGGTCGCGATGTTAAATTCTTGAGTTACTTTTGGAAGACTTTATGGGCTAAACTTGGCACAAAATTGTTGTTTTCTACTACTTGTCATCCTCAAACGGATGGACAAACTGAAGTTGTCAATAGAACTTTGGGAACACTTTTGCGTGCTATTCTTAAAAAGAACTTGGATTGACATTTCTATGGACTTTATTTTGGGGTTGCCTAGGACTAAGAAGGGGAGGGATTCTATTTTTGTTGTTGTGGATTGATTCTCTAAGATGGCACATTTTATAGCTTGTCATAAAATCCGATGATGCTTCAAACATGGCGGATTTGTTCTTTAGAGAAGTCGCTAGGTTGCATGGCATGCCTAGGACTATTGTTTCTGGTCGCGATGTTAAATTCTTGAGTTACTTTTGGAAGACTTTATGGGCTAAACTTGGCACAAAATTGTTGTTTTCTACTACTTGTCATCCTCAAACGGATGGACAAACTGAAGTTGTCAATAGAACTTTGGGAACACTTTTGCGTGCTATTCTTAAAAAGAACTTGGATTGACATTTCTATGGACTTTATTTTGGGGTTGCCTAGGACTAAGAAGGGGAGGGATTCTATTTTTGTTGTTGTGGATTGATTCTCTAAGATGGCACATTTTATAGCTTGTCATAAAATCCGATGATGCTTCAAACATTGCGGATTTGTTCTTTAGAGAAGTCGTTAGGTTGCATGGCATGCCTAGGACTATTGTTTCTGGTCGCGATGTTAAATTCTTGAGTTACTTTTGGAAGACTTTATGGGCTAAACTTGGCACAAAATTGTTGTTTTCTACTACTTGTCATCCTCAAACGGATGGACAAACTGAAGTTGTCAATAGAACTTTGGGAACACTTTTGCGTGCTATTCTTAAAAAGAACTTGGATTGACATTTCTATGGACTTTATTTTGGGGTTGCCTAGGACTAAGAAGGGGAGGGATTCTATTTTTGTTGTTGTGGATTGATTCTCTAAGATGGCACATTTTATAGCTTGTCATAAAATCCGATGATGCTTCAAACATGGCGGATTTGTTCTTTAGAGAAGTCGCTAGGTTGCATGGCATGCCTAGGACTATTGTTTCTAGTCGCGATGTTAAATTCTTGAGTTACTTTTGGAAGACTTTATGGGCTAAACTTGGCACAAAATTGTTGTTTTCTACTACTTGTCATCCTCAAACGGATGGACAAACTGAAGTTGTCAATAGAACTTTGGGAACACTTTTGCGTGCTATTCTTAAAAAGAACTTGGATTGACATTTCTATGGACTTTATTTTGGGGTTGCCTAGGACTAAGAAGGGGAGGGATTCTATTTTTGTTGTTGTGGATTGATTCTCTAAGATGGCACATTTTATAGCTTGTCATAAAACCGATGATGCTTCAAACATTGCGGATTTGTTCTTTAGAGAAGTCGTAGGTTGCATGGCATGCCTAGGACTATTGTTTCTGGTCGCGATGTTAAATTCTTGAGTTACTTTTGGAAGACTTTATGGGCTAAACTTGGCACAAAATTGTTGTTTCTACTACTTGTCATCCTCAAACGGATGGACAAACTGAAGTTGTCAATAGAACTTTGGGAACACTTTTGCGTGCTATTCTTAAAAAGAACTTGGATTGACATTTCTATGGACTTTATTTTGGGGTTGCCTAGGACTAAGAAGGGAGGGATTCTATTTTTGTTGTTGTGGATTGATTCTCCAAGATGGCACATTTTATAGCTTGTCATAAACCCGATGATGCTTGACTTTATGGGCTAAACTTGGCACAAAATTGTTGTTTTCTACTACTTGTCATCCTCAAACGGATGGACAAACTGAAGTTGTCAATAGAACTTTGGGAACACTTTTGCGTGCTATTCTTAAAAAGATCTTGGATTGACATTTCTATGGACTTTATTTTGGGGTTGCCTAGGACTAAGAAGGGGAGGGATTCTATTTTTGTTGTTGTGGATAGATTCTCTAAGATGGCACATTTTATAGCTTGTCATAAAACCGATGATGCTTCAAACATTGCGGATTTGTTCTTTAGAGAAGTCGTTAGGTTGCATGGCATGCCTAGGACTATTGTTTCTGGTCGCGATGTTAAATTCTTGAGTTACTTTTGGAAGACTTTATGGGCTAAACTTGGCACAAAATTGTTGTTTTCTACTACTTGTCATCCTCAAACGGATGGACAAACTGAAGTTGTCAATAGAACTTTGGGAACACTTTTGCGTGCTATTCTTAAAAAGAACTTGGATTGACATTTCTATGGACTTTATTTTGGGGTTGCCTAGGACTAAGAAGGGGAGGGATTCTATTTTTGTTGTTGTGGATTGATTCTCTAAGATGGCACATTTTATAGCTTGTCATAAAATCCGATGATGCTTCAAACATGGCGGATTTGTTCTTTAGAGAAGTCGCTAGGTTGCATGGCATGCCTAGGACTATTGTTTCTGGTCGCGATGTTAAATTCTTGAGTTACTTTTGGAAGACTTTATGGGCTAAACTTGGCACAAAATTGTTGTTTTCTACTACTTGTCATCCTCAAACGGATGGACAAACTGAAGTTGTCAATAGAACTTTGGGAACACTTTTGCGTGCTATTCTTAAAAAGAACTTGGATTGACATTTCTATGGACTTTATTTTGGGGTTGCCTAGGACTAAGAAGGGGAGGGATTCTATTTTTGTTGTTGTGGATTGATTCTCTAAGATGGCACATTTTATAGCTTGTCATAAAATCCGATGATGCTTCAAACATTGCGGATTTGTTCTTTAGAGAAGTCGCTAGGTTGCATGGCATGCCTAGGACTATTGTTTCTGGTCGCGATGTTAAATTCTTGAGTTACTTTTGGAAGACTTTATGGGCTAAACTTGGCACAAAATTGTTGTTTTCTACTACTTGTCATCCTCAAACGGATGGACAAACTGAAGTTGTCAATAGAACTTTGGGAACACTTTTGCGTGCTATTCTTAAAAAGAACTTGGATTGACATTTCTATGGACTTTATTTTGGGGTTGCCTAGGACTAAGAAGGGGAGGGATTCTATTTTTGTTGTTGTGGATTGATTCTCTAAGATGGCACATTTTATAGCTTGTCATAAAATCCGATGATGCTTCAAACATGGCGGATTTGTTCTTTAGAGAAGTCGCTAGGTTGCATGGCATGCCTAGGACTATTGTTTCTAGGTCGCGATGTTAAATTCTTGAGTTACTTTTGGAAGACTTTATGGGCTAAACTTGGCACAAAATTGTTGTTTTCTACTACTTGTCATCCTCAAACGGATGGACAAACTGAAGTTGTCAATAGAACTTTGGGAACACTTTTGCGTGCTATTCTTAAAAAGAACTTGGATTGACATTTCTATGGACTTTATTTTGGGGTTGCCTAGGACTAAGAAGGGGAGGGATTCTATTTTTGTTGTTGTGGATTGATTCTCTAAGATGGCACATTTTATAGCTTGTCATAAAACCGATGATGCTTCAAACATTGCGGATTTGTTCTTTAGAGAAGTCGTTAGGTTGCATGGCATGCCTAGGACTATTGTTTCTGGTCGCGATGTTAAATTCTTGAGTTACTTTTGGAAGACTTTATGGGCTAAACTTGGCACAAAATTGTTGTTTTCTACTACTTGTCATCCTCAAACGGATGGACAAACTGAAGTTGTCAATAGAACTTTGGGAACACTTTTGCGTGCTATTCTTAAAAAGAACTTGGATTGACATTTCTATGGACTTTATTTTGGGGTTGCCTAGGACTAAGAAGGGGAGGGATTCTATTTTTGTTGTTGTGGATTGATTCTCTAAGATGGCACATTTTATAGCTTGTCATAAAATCCGATGATGCTTCAAACATGGCGGATTTGTTCTTTAGAGAAGTCGTTAGGTTGCATGGCATGCCTAGGACTATTGTTTCTGGTCGCGATGTTAAATTCTTGAGTTACTTTTGGAAGACTTTATGGGCTAAACTTGGCACAAAATTGTTGTTTTCTACTACTTGTCATCCTCAAACGGATGGACAAACTGAAGTTGTCAATAGAACTTTGGGAACACTTTTGCGTGCTATTCTTAAAAAGAACTTGGATTGACATTTCTATGGACTTTATTTTGGGGTTGCCTAGGACTAAGAAGGGGAGGGATTCTATTTTTGTTGTTGTGGATTGATTCTCTAAGATGGCACATTTTATAGCTTGTCATAAAATCCGATGATGCTTCAAACATTGCGGATTTGTTCTTTAGAGAAGTCGTTAGGTTGCATGGCATGCCTAGGACTATTGTTTCTGGTCGCGATGTTAAATTCTTGAGTTACTTTTGGAAGACTTTATGGGCTAAACTTGGCACAAAATTGTTGTTTTCTACTACTTGTCATCCTCAAACGGATGGACAAACTGAAGTTGTCAATAGAACTTTGGGAACACTTTTGCGTGCTATTCTTAAAAAGAACTTGGATTGACATTTCTATGGACTTTATTTTGGGGTTGCCTAGGACTAAGAAGGGGAGGGATTCTATTTTTGTTGTTGTGGATTGATTCTCTAAGATGGCACATTTTATAGCTTGTCATAAAATCCGATGATGCTTCAAACATGGCGGATTTGTTCTTTAGAGAAGTCGCTAGGTTGCATGGCATGCCTAGGACTATTGTTTCTGGTCGCGATGTTAAATTCTTGAGTTACTTTTGGAAGACTTTATGGGCTAAACTTGGCACAAAATTGTTGTTTTCTACTACTTGTCATCCTCAAACGGATGGACAAACTGAAGTTGTCAATAGAACTTTGGGAACACTTTTGCGTGCTATTCTTAAAAAGAACTTGGATTGACATTTCTATGGACTTTATTTTGGGGTTGCCTAGGACTAAGAAGGGGAGGGATTCTATTTTTGTTGTTGTGGATTGATTCTCTAAGATGGCACATTTTATAGCTTGTCATAAAACCGATGATGCTTCAAACATTGCGGATTTGTTCTTTAGAGAAGTCGTTAGGTTGCATGGCATGCCTAGGACTATTGTTTCTGGTCGCGATGTTAAATTCTTGAGTTACTTTTGGAAGACTTTATGGGCTAAACTTGGCACAAAATTGTTGTTTTCTACTACTTGTCATCCTCAAACGGATGGACAAACTGAAGTTGTCAATAGAACTTTGGGAACACTTTTGCGTGCTATTCTTAAAAAGAACTTGGATTGACATTTCTATGGACTTTATTTTGGGGTTGCCTAGGACTAAGAAGGGGAGGGATTCTATTTTTGTTGTTGTGGATTGATTCTCTAAGATGGCACATTTTATAGCTTGTCATAAAATCCGATGATGCTTCAAACATTGCGGATTTGTTCTTTAGAGAAGTCGCTAGGTTGCATGGCATGCCTAGGACTATTGTTTCTGGTCGCGATGTTAAATTCTTGAGTTACTTTTGGAAGACTTTATGGGCTAAACTTGGCACAAAATTGTTGTTTTCTACTACTTGTCATCCTCAAACGGATGGACAAACTGAAGTTGTCAATAGAACTTTGGGAACACTTTTGCGTGCTATTCTTAAAAAGAACTTGGATTGACATTTCTATGGACTTTATTTTGGGGTTGCCTAGGACTAAGAAGGGGAGGGATTCTATTTTTGTTGTTGTGGATTGATTCTCTAAGATGGCACATTTTATAGCTTGTCATAAAACCGATGATGCTTCAAACATTGCGGATTTGTTCTTTAGAGAAGTCGTTAGGTTGCATGGCATGCCTAGGACTATTGTTTCTGGTCGCGATGTTAAATTCTTGAGTTACTTTTGGAAGACTTTATGGGCTAAACTTGGCACAAAATTGTTGTTTTCTACTACTTGTCATCCTCAAACGGATGGACAAACTGAAGTTGTCAATAGAACTTTGGGAACACTTTTGCGTGCTATTCTTAAAAAGAACTTGGATTGACATTTCTATGGACTTTATTTTGGGGTTGCCTAGGACTAAGAAGGGGAGGGATTCTATTTTTGTTGTTGTGGATTGATTCTCTAAGATGGCACATTTTATAGCTTGTCATAAAATCCGATGATGCTTCAAACATGGCGGATTTGTTCTTTAGAGAAGTCGCTAGGTTGCATGGCATGCCTAGGACTATTGTTTCTGGTCGCGATGTTAAATTCTTGAGTTACTTTTGGAAGACTTTATGGGCTAAACTTGGCACAAAATTGTTGTTTTCTACTACTTGTCATCCTCAAACGGATGGACAAACTGAAGTTGTCAATAGAACTTTGGGAACACTTTTGCGTGCTATTCTTAAAAAGAACTTGGATTGACATTTCTATGGACTTTATTTTGGGGTTGCCTAGGACTAAGAAGGGGAGGGATTCTATTTTTGTTGTTGTGGATTGATTCTCTAAGATGGCACATTTTATAGCTTGTCATAAAATCCGATGATGCTTCAAACATGGCGGATTTGTTCTTTAGAGAAGTCGCTAGGTTGCATGGCATGCCTAGGACTATTGTTTCTGGTCGCGATGTTAAATTCTTGAGTTACTTTTGGAAGACTTTATGGGCTAAACTTGGCACAAAATTGTTGTTTTCTACTACTTGTCATCCTCAAACGGATGGACAAACTGAAGTTGTCAATAGAACTTTGGGAACACTTTTGCGTGCTATTCTTAAAAAGAACTTGGATTGACATTTCTATGGACTTTATTTTGGGGTTGCCTAGGACTAAGAAGGGGAGGGATTCTATTTTTGTTGTTGTGGATTGATTCTCTAAGATGGCACATTTTATAGCTTGTCATAAAATCCGATGATGCTTCAAACATGGCGGATTTGTTCTTTAGAGAAGTCGCTAGGTTGCATGGCATGCCTAGGACTATTGTTTCTGGTCGCGATGTTAAATTCTTGAGTTACTTTTGGAAGACTTTATGGGCTAAACTTGGCACAAAATTGTTGTTTTCTACTACTTGTCATCCTCAAACGGATGGACAAACTGAAGTTGTCAATAGAACTTTGGGAACACTTTTGCGTGCTATTCTTAAAAAGAACTTGGATTGACATTTCTATGGACTTTATTTTGGGGTTGCCTAGGACTAAGAAGGGGAGGGATTCTATTTTTGTTGTTGTGGATTGATTCTCTAAGATGGCACATTTTATAGCTTGTCATAAAATCCGATGATGCTTCAAACATGGCGGATTTGTTCTTTAGAGAAGTCGTTAGGTTGCATGGCATGCCTAGGACTATTGTTTCTGGTCGCGATGTTAAATTCTTGAGTTACTTTTGGAAGACTTTATGGGCTAAACTTGGCACAAAATTGTTGTTTTCTACTACTTGTCATCCTCAAACGGATGGACAAACTGAAGTTGTCAATAGAACTTTGGGAACACTTTTGCGTGCTATTCTTAAAAAGAACTTGGATTGACATTTCTATGGACTTTATTTTGGGGTTGCCTAGGACTAAGAAGGGGAGGGATTCTATTTTTGTTGTTGTGGATTGATTCTCTAAGATGGCACATTTTATAGCTTGTCATAAAATCCGATGATGCTTCAAACATGGCGGATTTGTTCTTTAGAGAAGTCGCTAGGTTGCATGGCATGCCTAGGACTATTGTTTCTGGTCGCGATGTTAAATTCTTGAGTTACTTTTGGAAGACTTTATGGGCTAAACTTGGCACAAAATTGTTGTTTTCTACTACTTGTCATCCTCAAACGGATGGACAAACTGAAGTTGTCAATAGAACTTTGGGAACACTTTTGCGTGCTATTCTTAAAAAGAACTTGGATTGACATTTCTATGGACTTTATTTTGGGGTTGCCTAGGACTAAGAAGGGGAGGGATTCTATTTTTGTTGTTGTGGATTGATTCTCTAAGATGGCACATTTTATAGCTTGTCATAAAATCCGATGATGCTTCAAACATGGCGGATTTGTTCTTTAGAGAAGTCGTAGGTTGCATGGCATGCCTAGGACTATTGTTTCTGGTCGCGATGTTAAATTCTTGAGTTACTTTTGGAAGACTTTATGGGCTAAACTTGGCACAAAATTGTTGTTTTCTACTACTTGTCATCCTCAAACGGATGGACAAACTGAAGTTGTCAATAGAACTTTGGGAACACTTTTGCGTGCTATTCTTAAAAAGAACTTGGATTGACATTTCTATGGACTTTATTTTGGGGTTGCCTAGGACTAAGAAGGGGAGGGATTCTATTTTTGTTGTTGTGGATTGATTCTCTAAGATGGCACATTTTATAGCTTGTCATAAAATCCGATGATGCTTCAAACATTGCGGATTTGTTCTTTAGAGAAGTCGCTAGGTTGCATGGCATGCCTAGGACTATTGTTTCTGGTCGCGATGTTAAATTCTTGAGTTACTTTTGGAAGACTTTATGGGCTAAACTTGGCACAAAATTGTTGTTTTCTACTACTTGTCATCCTCAAACGGATGGACAAACTGAAGTTGTCAATAGAACTTTGGGAACACTTTTGCGTGCTATTCTTAAAAAGAACTTGGATTGACATTTCTATGGACTTTATTTTGGGGTTGCCTAGGACTAAGAAGGGGAGGGATTCTATTTTTGTTGTTGTGGATTGATTCTCTAAGATGGCACATTTTATAGCTTGTCATAAAATCCGATGATGCTTCAAACATGGCGGATTTGTTCTTTAGAGAAGTCGCTAGGTTGCATGGCATGCCTAGGACTATTGTTTCTGGTCGCGATGTTAAATTCTTGAGTTACTTTTGGAAGACTTTATGGGCTAAACTTGGCACAAAATTGTTGTTTTCTACTACTTGTCATCCTCAAACGGATGGACAAACTGAAGTTGTCAATAGAACTTTGGGAACACTTTTGCGTGCTATTCTTAAAAAGAACTTGGATTGACATTTCTATGGACTTTATTTTGGGGTTGCCTAGGACTAAGAAGGGGAGGGATTCTATTTTTGTTGTTGTGGATTGATTCTCTAAGATGGCACATTTTATAGCTTGTCATAAAATCCGATGATGCTTCAAACATGGCGGATTTGTTCTTTAGAGAAGTCGCTAGGTTGCATGGCATGCCTAGGACTATTGTTTCTGGTCGCGATGTTAAATTCTTGAGTTACTTTTGGAAGACTTTATGGGCTAAACTTGGCACAAAATTGTTGTTTTCTACTACTTGTCATCCTCAAACGGATGGACAAACTGAAGTTGTCAATAGAACTTTGGGAACACTTTTGCGTGCTATTCTTAAAAAGAACTTGGATTGACATTTCTATGGACTTTATTTTGGGGTTGCCTAGGACTAAGAAGGGGAGGGATTCTATTTTTGTTGTTGTGGATTGATTCTCTAAGATGGCACATTTTATAGCTTGTCATAAAATCCGATGATGCTTCAAACATGGCGGATTTGTTCTTTAGAGAAGTCGCTAGGTTGCATGGCATGCCTAGGACTATTGTTTCTGGTCGCGATGTTAAATTCTTGAGTTACTTTTGGAAGACTTTATGGGCTAAACTTGGCACAAAATTGTTGTTTTCTACTACTTGTCATCCTCAAACGGATGGACAAACTGAAGTTGTCAATAGAACTTTGGGAACACTTTTGCGTGCTATTCTTAAAAAGAACTTGGATTGACATTTCTATGGACTTTATTTTGGGGTTGCCTAGGACTAAGAAGGGGAGGGATTCTATTTTTGTTGTTGTGGATTGATTCTCTAAGATGGCACATTTTATAGCTTGTCATAAAACCGATGATGCTTCAAACATTGCGGATTTGTTCTTTAGAGAAGTCGTTAGGTTGCATGGCATGCCTAGGACTATTGTTTCTGGTCGCGATGTTAAATTCTTGAGTTACTTTTGGAAGACTTTATGGGCTAAACTTGGCACAAAATTGTTGTTTTCTACTACTTGTCATCCTCAAACGGATGGACAAACTGAAGTTGTCAATAGAACTTTGGGAACACTTTTGCGTGCTATTCTTAAAAAGAACTTGGATTGACATTTCTATGGACTTTATTTTGGGGTTGCCTAGGACTAAGAAGGGGAGGGATTCTATTTTTGTTGTTGTGGATTGATTCTCTAAGATGGCACATTTTATAGCTTGTCATAAAATCCGATGATGCTTCAAACATGGCGGATTTGTTCTTTAGAGAAGTCGCTAGGTTGCATGGCATGCCTAGGACTATTGTTTCTAGTCGCGATGTTAAATTCTTGAGTTACTTTTGGAAGACTTTATGGGCTAAACTTGGCACAAAATTGTTGTTTTCTACTACTTGTCATCCTCAAACGGATGGACAAACTGAAGTTGTCAATAGAACTTTGGGAACACTTTTGCGTGCTATTCTTAAAAAGAACTTGGATTGACATTTCTATGGACTTTATTTTGGGGTTGCCTAGGACTAAGAAGGGGAGGGATTCTATTTTTGTTGTTGTGGATTGATTCTCTAAGATGGCACATTTTATAGCTTGTCATAAAACCGATGATGCTTCAAACATTGCGGATTTGTTCTTTAGAGAAGTCGTTAGGTTGCATGGCATGCCTAGGACTATTGTTTCTGGTCGCGATGTTAAATTCTTGAGTTACTTTTGGAAGACTTTATGGGCTAAACTTGGCACAAAATTGTTGTTTTCTACTACTTGTCATCCTCAAACGGATGGACAAACTGAAGTTGCCAATAGATCTTTGGGAACACTTTTGCGTGCTATTCTTAAAAAGAACTTGGATTGACATTTCTATGGACTTTATTTTGGGGTTGCCTAGGACTAAGAAGGGGAGGGATTCTATTTTTGTTGTTGTGGATTGATTCTCCAAGATGGCACATTTTATAGCTTGTCATAAAACCGATGATGCTTTACTTTATGGGCTAAACTTGGCACAAAATTGTTGTTTTCTACTACTTGTCATCCTCAAACGGATGGACAAACTGAAGTTGTCAATAGAACTTTGGGAACACTTTTGCATGCTATTCTTAAAAAGATCTTGGATTGACATTTCAATGGACTTTATTTTAAGGTTGCCTAGGACTAAGAAGGGGAGGGATTCTATTTTTGTTGTTGTGGATTGATTCTCTAAGATGGCACATTTTATAGCTTGTCATAAAATCCGATGATGCTTCAAACATTGCGGATTTGTTCTTTAGAGAAGTCGTTAGGTTGCATGGCATGCCTAGGACTATTGTTTCTGGTCGCGATGTTAAATTCTTGAGTTACTTTTGGAAGACTTTATGGGCTAAACTTGGCACAAAATTGTTGTTTTCTACTACTTGTCATCCTCAAACGGATGGACAAACTGAAGTTGTCAATAGAACTTTGGGAACACTTTTGCGTGCTATTCTTAAAAAGAACTTGGATTGACATTTCTATGGACTTTATTTTGGGGTTGCCTAGGACTAAGAAGGGGAGGGATTCTATTTTTGTTGTTGTGGATTGATTCTCTAAGATGGCACATTTTATAGCTTGTCATAAAATCCGATGATGCTTCAAACATGGCGGATTTGTTCTTTAGAGAAGTCGCTAGGTTGCATGGCATGCCTAGGACTATTGTTTCTGGTCGCGATGTTAAATTCTTGAGTTACTTTTGGAAGACTTTATGGGCTAAACTTGGCACAAAATTGTTGGTTTCTACTACTTGTCATCCTCAAACGGATGGACAAACTGAAGTTGCCAATAGATCTTTGGGAACACTTTTGCGTGCTATTCTTAAAAAGAACTTGGATTGACATTTCTATGGACTTTATTTTGGGGTTGCCTAGGACTAAGAAGGGGAGGGATTCTATTTTTGTTGTTGTGGATTGATTCTCCAAGATGGCACATTTTATAGCTTGTCATAAAACCGATGATGCTTTACTTTATGGGCTAAACTTGGCACAAAATTGTTGTTTTCTACTACTTGTCATCCTCAAACGGATGGACAAACTGAAGTTGTCAATAGAACTTTGGGAACACTTTTGCGTGCTATTCTTAAAAAGAACTTGGATTGACATTTCTATGGACTTTATTTTGGGGTTGCCTAGGACTAAGAAGGGGAGGGATTCTATTTTTGTTGTTGTGGATTGATTCTCTAAGATGGCACATTTTATAGCTTGTCATAAAATCCGATGATGCTTCAAACATGGCGGATTTGTTCTTTAGAGAAGTCGTTAGGTTGCATGGCATGCCTAGGACTATTGTTTCTGGTCGCGATGTTAAATTCTTGAGTTACTTTTGGAAGACTTTATGGGCTAAACTTGGCACAAAATTGTTGTTTTCTACTACTTGTCATCCTCAAACGGATGGACAAACTGAAGTTGTCAATAGAACTTTGGGAACACTTTTGCGTGCTATTCTTAAAAAGAACTTGGATTGACATTTCTATGGACTTTATTTTGGGGTTGCCTAGGACTAAGAAGGGGAGGGATTCTATTTTTGTTGTTGTGGATTGATTCTCTAAGATGGCACATTTTATAGCTTGTCATAAAATCCGATGATGCTTCAAACATGGCGGATTTGTTCTTTAGAGAAGTCGCTAGGTTGCATGGCATGCCTAGGACTATTGTTTCTGGTCGCGATGTTAAATTCTTGAGTTACTTTTGGAAGACTTTATGGGCTAAACTTGGCACAAAATTGTTGTTTTCTACTACTTGTCATCCTCAAACGGATGGACAAACTGAAGTTGTCAATAGAACTTTGGGAACACTTTTGCGTGCTATTCTTAAAAAGAACTTGGATTGACATTTCTATGGACTTTATTTTGGGGTTGCCTAGGACTAAGAAGGGGAGGGATTCTATTTTTGTTGTTGTGGATTGATTCTCTAAGATGGCACATTTTATAGCTTGTCATAAAATCCGATGATGCTTCAAACATGGCGGATTTGTTCTTTAGAGAAGTCGCTAGGTTGCATGGCATGCCTAGGACTATTGTTTCTGGTCGCGATGTTAAATTCTTGAGTTACTTTTGGAAGACTTTATGGGCTAAACTTGGCACAAAATTGTTGTTTTCTACTACTTGTCATCCTCAAACGGATGGACAAACTGAAGTTGTCAATAGAACTTTGGGAACACTTTTGCGTGCTATTCTTAAAAAGAACTTGGATTGACATTTCTATGGACTTTATTTTGGGGTTGCCTAGGACTAAGAAGGGGAGGGATTCTATTTTTGTTGTTGTGGATTGATTCTCTAAGATGGCACATTTTATAGCTTGTCATAAAATCCGATGATGCTTCAAACATTGCGGATTTGTTCTTTAGAGAAGTCGTTAGGTTGCATGGCATGCCTAGGACTATTGTTTCTGGTCGCGATGTTAAATTCTTGAGTTACTTTTGGAAGACTTTATGGGCTAAACTTGGCACAAAATTGTTGTTTTCTACTACTTGTCATCCTCAAACGGATGGACAAACTGAAGTTGTCAATAGAACTTTGGGAACACTTTTGCGTGCTATTCTTAAAAAGAACTTGGATTGACATTTCTATGGACTTTATTTTGGGGTTGCCTAGGACTAAGAAGGGGAGGGATTCTATTTTTGTTGTTGTGGATTGATTCTCTAAGATGGCACATTTTATAGCTTGTCATAAAATCCGATGATGCTTCAAACATGGCGGATTTGTTCTTTAGAGAAGTCGCTAGGTTGCATGGCATGCCTAGGACTATTGTTTCTGGTCGCGATGTTAAATTCTTGAGTTACTTTTGGAAGACTTTATGGGCTAAACTTGGCACAAAATTGTTGTTTTCTACTACTTGTCATCCTCAAACGGATGGACAAACTGAAGTTGTCAATAGAACTTTGGGAACACTTTTGCGTGCTATTCTTAAAAAGAACTTGGATTGACATTTCTATGGACTTTATTTTGGGGTTGCCTAGGACTAAGAAGGGGAGGGATTCTATTTTTGTTGTTGTGGATTGATTCTCTAAGATGGCACATTTTATAGCTTGTCATAAAACCGATGATGCTTCAAACATTGCGGATTTGTTCTTTAGAGAAGTCGTTAGGTTGCATGGCATGCCTAGGACTATTGTTTCTGGTCGCGATGTTAAATTCTTGAGTTACTTTTGGAAGACTTTATGGGCTAAACTTGGCACAAAATTGTTGTTTTCTACTACTTGTCATCCTCAAACGGATGGACAAACTGAAGTTGTCAATAGAACTTTGGGAACACTTTTGCGTGCTATTCTTAAAAAGAACTTGGATTGACATTTCTATGGACTTTATTTTGGGGTTGCCTAGGACTAAGAAGGGGAGGGATTCTATTTTTGTTGTTGTGGATTGATTCTCTAAGATGGCACATTTTATAGCTTGTCATAAAATCCGATGATGCTTCAAACATGGCGGATTTGTTCTTTAGAGAAGTCGCTAGGTTGCATGGCATGCCTAGGACTATTGTTTCTGGTCGCGATGTTAAATTCTTGAGTTACTTTTGGAAGACTTTATGGGCTAAACTTGGCACAAAATTGTTGTTTTCTACTACTTGTCATCCTCAAACGGATGGACAAACTGAAGTTGTCAATAGAACTTTGGGAACACTTTTGCGTGCTATTCTTAAAAAGAACTTGGATTGACATTTCTATGGACTTTATTTTGGGGTTGCCTAGGACTAAGAAGGGGAGGGATTCTATTTTTGTTGTTGTGGATTGATTCTCTAAGATGGCACATTTTATAGCTTGTCATAAAATCCGATGATGCTTCAAACATTGCGGATTTGTTCTTTAGAGAAGTCGTTAGGTTGCATGGCATGCCTAGGACTATTGTTTCTGGTCGCGATGTTAAATTCTTGAGTTACTTTTGGAAGACTTTATGGGCTAAACTTGGCACAAAATTGTTGTTTTCTACTACTTGTCATCCTCAAACGGATGGACAAACTGAAGTTGTCAATAGAACTTTGGGAACACTTTTGCGTGCTATTCTTAAAAAGAACTTGGATTGACATTTCTATGGACTTTATTTTGGGGTTGCCTAGGACTAAGAAGGGGAGGGATTCTATTTTTGTTGTTGTGGATTGATTCTCTAAGATGGCACATTTTATAGCTTGTCATAAAATCCGATGATGCTTCAAACATGGCGGATTTGTTCTTTAGAGAAGTCGCTAGGTTGCATGACATGCCTAGGACTATTGTTTCTAGTCGCGATGTTAAATTCTTGAGTTACTTTTGGAAGACTTTATGGGCTAAACTTGGCACAAAATTGTTGTTTTCTACTACTTGTCATCCTCAAACGGATGGACAAACTGAAGTTGTCAATAGAACTTTGGGAACACTTTTGCGTGCTATTCTTAAAAAGAACTTGGATTGACATTTCTATGGACTTTATTTTGGGGTTGCCTAGGACTAAGAAGGGGAGGGATTCTATTTTTGTTGTTGTGGATTGATTCTCTAAGATGGCACATTTTATAGCTTGTCATAAAATCCGATGATGCTTCAAACATTGCGGATTTGTTCTTTAGAGAAGTCGTTAGGTTGCATGGCATGCCTAGGACTATTGTTTCTGGTCGCGATGTTAAATTCTTGAGTTACTTTTGGAAGACTTTATGGGCTAAACTTGGCACAAAATTGTTGTTTTCTACTACTTGTCATCCTCAAACGGATGGACAAACTGAAGTTGTCAATAGAACTTTGGGAACACTTTTGCGTGCTATTCTTAAAAAGAACTTGGATTGACATTTCTATGGACTTTATTTTGGGGTTGCCTAGGACTAAGAAGGGGAGGGATTCTATTTTTGTTGTTGTGGATTGATTCTCTAAGATGGCACATTTTATAGCTTGTCATAAAATCCGATGATGCTTCAAACATGGCGGATTTGTTCTTTAGAGAAGTCGCTAGGTTGCATGGCATGCCTAGGACTATTGTTTCTGGTCGCGATGTTACATTCTTGAGTTACTTTGGAAGACTTTATGGGCTAAACTTGGCACAAAATTGTTGTTTTCTACTACTTGTCATCCTCAAACGGATGGACAAACTGAAGTTGTCAATAGAACTTTGGGAACACTTTTGCGTGCTATTCTTAAAAAGAACTTGGATTGACATTTCTATGGACTTTATTTTGGGGTTGCCTAGGACTAAGAAGGGGAGGGATTCTATTTTTGTTGTTGTGGATTGATTCTCTAAGATGGCACATTTTATAGCTTGTCATAAAATCCGGTGATGCTTCAACATGGCGGATTTGTTCTTTAGAGAAGTCGTAAGGTTGCATGGCATGCCTAGGACTATTGTTTCTGGTCGCGATGTTAAATTCTTGAGTTACTTTTGGAAGACTTTATGGGCTAAACTTGGCACAAAATTGTTGTTTTCTACTACTTGTCATCCTCAAACGGATGGACAAACTGAAGTTGTCAATAGAACTTTGGGAACACTTTTGCGTGCTATTCTTAAAAAGATCTTGGATTGACATTTCTATGGACTTTATTTTGGGGTTGCCTAGGACTAAGAAGGGGAGGGATTCTATTTTTGTTGTTGTGGATTAGATTCTCTAAGATGGCACATTTTATAGCTTGTCATAAAACCGATGATGCTTCAAACATTGCGGAATTGTTCTTTAGAGAAGTCGTTAGGTTGCATGGCATGCCTAGGACTATTGTTTCTGGTCGCGATGTTAAATTCTTGAGTTACTTTTGGAAGACTTTATGGGCTAAACTTGGCACAAAATTGTTGTTTTCTACTACTTGTCATCCTCAAACGGATGGACAAACTGAAGTTGTCAATAGAACTTTGGGAACACTTTTGCGTGCTATTCTTAAAAGAACTTGGATTGACATTTCTATGGACTTTATTTTGGGGTTGCCTAGGACTAAGAAGGGGAGGGATTCTATTTTTGTTGTTGTGGATTGATTCTCTAAGATGGCACATTTTATAGCTTGTCATAAAATCCGATGATGCTTCAAACATGGCGGATTTGTTCTTTAGAGAAGTCGCTAGGTTGCATGGCATGCCTGGGACTATTGTTTCTGGTCGCGATGTTAAATTCTTGAGTTACTTTTGGAAGACTTTATGGGCTAAACTTGGCACAAAATTGTTGTTTTCTACTACTTGTCATCCTCAAACGGATGGACAAACTGAAGTTGTCAATAGAACTTTGGGAACACTTTTGCGTGCTATTCTTAAAAAGAACTTGGATTGACATTTCTATGGACTTTATTTTGGGGTTGCCTAGGACTAAGAAGGGGAGGGATTCTATTTTTGTTGTTGTGGATTGATTCTCTAAGATGGCACATTTTATAGCTTGTCATAAAATCCGATGATGCTTCAAACATGGCGGATTTGTTCTTTAGAGAAGTCGCTAGGTTGCATGGCATGCCTAGGACTATTGTTTCTGGTCGCGATGTTAAATTCTTGAGTTACTTTTGGAAGACTTTATGGGCTAAACTTGGCACAAAATTGTTGTTTTCTACTACTTGTCATCCTCAAACGGATGGACAAACTGAAGTTGTCAATAGAACTTTGGGAACACTTTTGCGTGCTATTCTTAAAAAGAACTTGGATTGACATTTCTATGGACTTTATTTTGGGGTTGCCTAGGACTAAGAAGGGGAGGGATTCTATTTTTGTTGTTGTGGATTGATTCTCTAAGATGGCACATTTTATAGCTTGTCATAAAATCCGATGATGCTTCAAACATGGCGGATTTGTTCTTTAGAGAAGTCGCTAGGTTGCATGGCATGCCTAGGACTATTGTTTCTGGTCGCGATGTTAAATTCTTGAGTTACTTTTGGAAGACTTTATGGGCTAAACTTGGCACAAAATTGTTGTTTTCTACTACTTGTCATCCTCAAACGGATGGACAAACTGAAGTTGTCAATAGAACTTTGGGAACACTTTTGCGTGCTATTCTTAAAAAGAACTTGGATTGACATTTCTATGGACTTTATTTTGGGGTTGCCTAGGACTAAGAAGGGGAGGGATTCTATTTTTGTTGTTGTGGATTGATTCTCTAAGATGGCACATTTTATAGCTTGTCATAAAATCCGATGATGCTTCAAACATGGCGGATTTGTTCTTTAGAGAAGTCGTAGGTTGCATGGCATGCCTAGGACTATTGTTTCTGGTCGCGATGTTAAATTCTTGAGTTACTTTTGGAAGACTTTATGGGCTAAACTTGGCACAAAATTGTTGTTTTCTACTACTTGTCATCCTCAAACGGATGGACAAACTGAAGTTGTCAATAGAACTTTGGGAACACTTTTGCGTGCTATTCTTAAAAAGAACTTGGATTGACATTTCTATGGACTTTATTTTGGGGTTGCCTAGGACTAAGAAGGGGAGGGATTCTATTTTTGTTGTTGTGGATAGATTCTCTAAGATGGCACATTTTATAGCTTGTCATAAAATCCGATGATGCTTCAAACATTGCGGATTTGTTCTTTAGAGAAGTCGTTAGGTTGCATGGCATGCCTAGGACTATTGTTTCTGGTCGCGATGTTAAATTCTTGAGTTACTTTTGGAAGACTTTATGGGCTAAACTTGGCACAAAATTGTTGTTTTCTACTACTTGTCATCCTCAAACGGATGGACAAACTGAAGTTGTCAATAGAACTTTGGGAACACTTTTGCGTGCTATTCTTAAAAAGAACTTGGATTGACATTTCTATGGACTTTATTTTGGGGTTGCCTAGGACTAAGAAGGGGAGGGATTCTATTTTTGTTGTTGTGGATTGATTCTCTAAGATGGCACATTTTATAGCTTGTCATAAAATCCGATGATGCTTCAAACATGGCGGATTTGTTCTTTAGAGAAGTCGCTAGGTTGCATGGCATGCCTAGGGACTATTGTTTCTGGTCGCGATGTTAAATTCTTGAGTTACTTTTGGAAGACTTTATGGGCTAAACTTGGCACAAAATTGTTGTTTTCTACTACTTGTCATCCTCAAACGGATGGACAAACTGAAGTTGTCAATAGAACTTTGGGAACACTTTTGCGTGCTATTCTTAAAAAGAACTTGGATTGACATTTCTATGGACTTTATTTTGGGGTTGCCTAGGACTAAGAAGGGGAGGGATTCTATTTTTGTTGTTGTGGATAGATTCTCTAAGATGGCACATTTTATAGCTTGTCATAAAACCGATGATGCTTCAAACATTGCGGATTTGTTCTTTAGAGAAGTCGTTAGGTTGCATGGCATGCCTAGGACTATTGTTTCTGGTCGCGATGTTAAATTCTTGAGTTACTTTTGGAAGACTTTATGGGCTAAACTTGGCACAAAATTGTTGTTTTCTACTACTTGTCATCCTCAAACGGATGGACAAACTGAAGTTGTCAATAGAACTTTGGGAACACTTTTGCGTGCTATTCTTAAAAAGAACTTGGATTGACATTTCTATGGACTTTATTTTGGGGTTGCCTAGGACTAAGAAGGGGAGGGATTCTATTTTTGTTGTTGTGGATTGATTCTCTAAGATGGCACATTTTATAGCTTGTCATAAAATCCGATGATGCTTCAAACATTGCGGATTTGTTCTTTAGAGAAGTCGTTAGGTTGCATGGCATGCCTAGGACTATTGTTTCTGGTCGCGATGTTAAATTCTTGAGTTACTTTTGGAAGACTTTATGGGCTAAACTTGGCACAAAATTGTTGTTTTCTACTACTTGTCATCCTCAAACGGATGGACAAACTGAAGTTGTCAATAGAACTTTGGGAACACTTTTGCGTGCTATTCTTAAAAAGAACTTGGATTGACATTTCTATGGACTTTATTTTGGGGTTGCCTAGGACTAAGAAGGGGAGGGATTCTATTTTTGTTGTTGTGGATTGATTCTCTAAGATGGCACATTTTATAGCTTGTCATAAAATCCGATGATGCTTCAAACATGGCGGATTTGTTCTTTAGAGAAGTCGCTAGGTTGCATGGCATGCCTAGGACTATTGTTTCTGGTCGCGATGTTAAATTCTTGAGTTACTTTTGGAAGACTTTATGGGCTAAACTTGGCACAAAATTGTTGTTTTCTACTACTTGTCATCCTCAAACGGATGGACAAACTGAAGTTGTCAATAGAACTTTGGGAACACTTTTGCGTGCTATTCTTAAAAAGAACTTGGATTGACATTTCTATGGACTTTATTTTGGGGTTGCCTAGGACTAAGAAGGGGAGGGATTCTATTTTTGTTGTTGTGGATTGATTCTCTAAGATGGCACATTTTATAGCTTGTCATAAAATCCGATGATGCTTCAAACATGGCGGATTTGTTCTTTAGAGAAGTCGCTAGGTTGCATGACATGCCTAGGACTATTGTTTCTAGTCGCGATGTTAAATTCTTGAGTTACTTTTGGTAGACTTTATGGGCTAAACTTGGCACAAAATTGTTGTTTTCTACTACTTGTCATCCTCAAACGGATGGACAAACTGAAGTTGTCAATAGAACTTTGGGAACACTTTTGCGTGCTATTCTTAAAAAGAACTTGGATTGACATTTCTATGGACTTTATTTTGGGGTTGCCTAGGACTAAGAAGGGGAGGGATTCTATTTTTGTTGTTGTGGATTGATTCTCTAAGATGGCACATTTTATAGCTTGTCATAAAATCCGATGATGCTTCAAACATTGCGGATTTGTTCTTTAGAGAAGTCGTTAGGTTGCATGGCATGCCTAGGACTATTGTTTCTGGTCGCGATGTTAAATTCTTGAGTTACTTTTGGAAGACTTTATGGGCTAAACTTGGCACAAAATTGTTGTTTTCTACTACTTGTCATCCTCAAACGGATGGACAAACTGAAGTTGTCAATAGAACTTTGGGAACACTTTTGCGTGCTATTCTTAAAAAGAACTTGGATTGACATTTCTATGGACTTTATTTTGGGGTTGCCTAGGACTAAGAAGGGGAGGGATTCTATTTTTGTTGTTGTGGATAGATTCTCTAAGATGGCACATTTTATAGCTTGTCATAAAATCCGATGATGCTTCAAACATTGCGGATTTGTTCTTTAGAGAAGTCGTTAGGTTGCATGGCATGCCTAGGACTATTGTTTCTGGTCGCGATGTTAAATTCTTGAGTTACTTTTGGAAGACTTTATGGGCTAAACTTGGCACAAAATTGTTGTTTTCTACTACTTGTCATCCTCAAACGGATGGACAAACTGAAGTTGTCAATAGAACTTTGGGAACACTTTTGCGTGCTATTCTTAAAAAGAACTTGGATTGACATTTCTATGGACTTTATTTTGGGGTTGCCTAGGACTAAGAAGGGGAGGGATTCTATTTTTGTTGTTGTGGATTGATTCTCTAAGATGGCACATTTTATAGCTTGTCATAAAACCGATGATGCTTCAAACATTGCGGATTTGTTCTTTAGAGAAGTCGTTAGGTTGCATGGCATGCCTAGGACTATTGTTTCTGGTCGCGATGTTAAATTCTTGAGTTACTTTTGGAAGACTTTATGGGCTAAACTTGGCACAAAATTGTTGTTTTCTACTACTTGTCATCCTCAAACGGATGGACAAACTGAAGTGGTCAATAGAACTTTGGGAACACTTTTGCGTGCTATTCTTAAAAAGAACTTGGATTGACATTTCTATGGACTTATTTTGGGGTTGCCTAGGACTAAGAAGGGGAGGGATTCTATTTTGTTGTTGTGGATAGATTCTCTAAGATGGCACATTTATAGCTTGTCATAAAACCGATGATGCTTCAAGCATGCGGATTTGTTCTTTAGAGAAGTCGTAGGTTGCATGGCAAGCCTAGGACTATTGTTCTGGTCGCGATGTTTACATTTCTTGAGTTACTTTTTGAAGACTTTATGGCTAAAACTTGGCACAAAATTGTTGTTTTCTACTACTTGTCATCCTCAAACGGATGGACAAACTGAAGTTGTCAATAGAACTTTGGAACACTTTTGCGTGCTATTCTTAAAAAGAACTTGGATTGACATTTCTACTGACTTTATTTTGGGGTTTGCCTAGGACTAAGAAGGGAGGGATTCTATTTTTGTTGTTGTGGATAGATTCTCTAAGATGGCACATTTTAGAGCTTGTCATAAAACCGATGATGCTTCAAACATTGCGGATTTGTTCTTTAGAGAAGTCGTTAGGTTGCATGGCATGCCTAGGACTATTGTTTCTGGTCGCGATGTTAAATTCTTGAGTTACTTTTGGAAGACTTTATGGGCTAAACTTGGCACAAAATTGTTGTTTTCTACTACTTGTCATCCTCAAACGGATGGACAAACTGAAGTTGTCAATAGAACTTTGGGAACACTTTTGCGTGCTATTCTTAAAAAGAACTTGGATTGACATTTCTATGGACTTTATTTTGGGGTTGCCTAGGACTAAGAAGGGGAGGGATTCTATTTTTGTTGTTGTGGATTGATTCTCTAAGATGGCACATTTTATAGCTTGTCATAAAATCCGATGATGCTTCAAACATGGCGGATTTGTTCTTTAGAGAAGTCGCTAGGTTGCATGGCATGCCTAGGACTATTGTTTCTGGTCGCGATGTTAAATTCTTGAGTTACTTTTGGAAGACTTTATGGGCTAAACTTGGCACAAAATTGTTGTTTTCTACTACTTGTCATCCTCAAACGGATGGACAAACTGAAGTTGTCAATAGAACTTTGGGAACACTTTTGCGTGCTATTCTTAAAAAGAACTTGGATTGACATTTCTATGGACTTTATTTTGGGGTTGCCTAGGACTAAGAAGGGGAGGGATTCTATTTTTGTTGTTGTGGATTGATTCTCTAAGATGGCACATTTTATAGCTTGTCATAAAATCCGATGATGCTTCAAACATGGCGGATTTGTTCTTTAGAGAAGTCGCTAGGTTGCATGGCATGCCTAGGACTATTGTTTCTGGTCGCGATGTTAAATTCTTGAGTTACTTTTGGAAGACTTTATGGGCTAAACTTGGCACAAAATTGTTGTTTTCTACTACTTGTCATCCTCAAACGGATGGACAAACTGAAGTTGTCAATAGAACTTTGGGAACACTTTTGCGTGCTATTCTTAAAAAGAACTTGGATTGACATTTCTATGGACTTTATTTTGGGGTTGCCTAGGACTAAGAAGGGGAGGGATTCTATTTTTGTTGTTGTGGATTGATTCTCTAAGATGGCACATTTTATAGCTTGTCATAAAATCCGATGATGCTTCAAACATGGCGGATTTGTTCTTTAGAGAAGTCGCTAGGTTGCATGGCATGCCTAGGACTATTGTTTCTGGTCGCGATGTTAAATTCTTGAGTTACTTTTGGAAGACTTTATGGGCTAAACTTGGCACAAAATTGTTGTTTTCTACTACTTGTCATCCTCAAACGGATGGACAAACTGAAGTTGTCAATAGAACTTTGGGAACACTTTTGCGTGCTATTCTTAAAAAGAACTTGGATTGACATTTCTATGGACTTTATTTTGGGGTTGCCTAGGACTAAGAAGGGGAGGGATTCTATTTTTGTTGTTGTGGATTGATTCTCTAAGATGGCACATTTTATAGCTTGTCATAAAATCCGATGATGCTTCAAACATTGCGGATTTGTTCTTTAGAGAAGTCGTTAGGTTGCATGGCATGCCTAGGACTATTGTTTCTGGTCGCGATGTTAAATTCTTGAGTTACTTTTGGAAGACTTTATGGGCTAAACTTGGCACAAAATTGTTGTTTTCTACTACTTGTCATCCTCAAACGGATGGACAAACTGAAGTTGTCAATAGAACTTTGGGAACACTTTTGCGTGCTATTCTTAAAAAGAACTTGGATTGACATTTCTATGGACTTTATTTTGGGGTTGCCTAGGACTAAGAAGGGGAGGGATTCTATTTTTGTTGTTGTGGATTGATTCTCTAAGATGGCACATTTTATAGCTTGTCATAAAATCCGATGATGCTTCAAACATGGCGGATTTGTTCTTTAGAGAAGTCGCTAGGTTGCATGGCATGCCTAGGACTATTGTTTCTGGTCGCGATGTTAAATTCTTGAGTTACTTTTGGAAGACTTTATGGGCTAAACTTGGCACAAAATTGTTGTTTTCTACTACTTGTCATCCTCAAACGGATGGACAAACTGAAGTTGTCAATAGAACTTTGGGAACACTTTTGCGTGCTATTCTTAAAAAGAACTTGGATTGACATTTCTATGGACTTTATTTTGGGGTTGCCTAGGACTAAGAAGGGGAGGGATTCTATTTTTGTTGTTGTGGATTGATTCTCTAAGATGGCACATTTTATAGCTTGTCATAAAATCCGATGATGCTTCAAACATGGCGGATTTGTTCTTTAGAGAAGTCGTAGGTTGCATGGCATGCCTAGGACTATTGTTTCTGGTCGCGATGTTAAATTCTTGAGTTACTTTTGGAAGACTTTATGGGCTAAACTTGGCACAAAATTGTTGTTTTCTACTACTTGTCATCCTCAAACGGATGGACAAACTGAAGTTGTCAATAGAACTTTGGGAACACTTTTGCGTGCTATTCTTAAAAAGAACTTGGATTGACATTTCTATGGACTTTATTTTGGGGTTGCCTAGGACTAAGAAGGGGAGGGATTCTATTTTTGTTGTTGTGGATTGATTCTCTAAGATGGCACATTTTATAGCTTGTCATAAAATCCGATGATGCTTCAAACATGGCGGATTTGTTCTTTAGAGAAGTCGCTAGGTTGCATGGCATGCCTAGGACTATTGTTTCTGGTCGCGATGTTAAATTCTTGAGTTACTTTTGGAAGACTTTATGGGCTAAACTTGGCACAAAATTGTTGTTTTCTACTACTTGTCATCCTCAAACGGATGGACAAACTGAAGTTGTCAATAGAACTTTGGGAACACTTTTGCGTGCTATTCTTAAAAAGAACTTGGATTGACATTTCTATGGACTTTATTTTGGGGTTGCCTAGGACTAAGAAGGGGAGGGATTCTATTTTTGTTGTTGTGGATTGATTCTCTAAGATGGCACATTTTATAGCTTGTCATAAAATCCGATGATGCTTCAAACATGGCGGATTTGTTCTTTAGAGAAGTCGCTAGGTTGCATGGCATGCCTAGGACTATTGTTTCTGGTCGCGATGTTAAATTCTTGAGTTACTTTTGGAAGACTTTATGGGCTAAACTTGGCACAAAATTGTTGTTTTCTACTACTTGTCATCCTCAAACGGATGGACAAACTGAAGTTGTCAATAGAACTTTGGGAACACTTTTGCGTGCTATTCTTAAAAAGAACTTGGATTGACATTTCTATGGACTTTATTTTGGGGTTGCCTAGGACTAAGAAGGGGAGGGATTCTATTTTTGTTGTTGTGGATTGATTCTCTAAGATGGCACATTTTATAGCTTGTCATAAAACCGATGATGCTTCAAACATTGCGGATTTGTTCTTTAGAGAAGTCGTTAGGTTGCATGGCATGCCTAGGACTATTGTTTCTGGTCGCGATGTTAAATTCTTGAGTTACTTTTGGAAGACTTTATGGGCTAAACTTGGCACAAAATTGTTGTTTTCTACTACTTGTCATCCTCAAACGGATGGACAAACTGAAGTTGTCAATAGAACTTTGGGAACACTTTTGCGTGCTATTCTTAAAAAGAACTTGGATTGACATTTCTATGGACTTTATTTTG
The DNA here is from genome assembly GCF_022965805.1 of Primulina eburnea. Lineage (NCBI taxonomy): Eukaryota > Viridiplantae > Streptophyta > Magnoliopsida > Lamiales > Gesneriaceae > Primulina > Primulina eburnea. The sequence goes on from NW_027331245.1 coordinate 124,751, forward strand.
GGGTTGCCTAGGACTAAGAAGGGGAGGGATTCTATTTTTGTTGTTGTGGATTGATTCTCTAAGATGGCACATTTTATAGCTTGTCATAAAACCGATGATGCTTCAAACATGGCGGATTTGTTCTTTAGAGAAGTCGCTAGGTTGCATGGCATGCCTAGGACTATTGTTTCTGGTCGCGATGTTAAATTCTTGAGTTACTTTTGGAAGACTTTATGGGCTAAACTTGGCACAAAATTGTTGTTTTCTACTACTTGTCATCCTCAAACGGATGGACAAACTGAAGTTGTCAATAGAACTTTGGGAACACTTTTGCGTGCTATTCTTAAAAAGAACTTGGATTGACATTTCTATGGACTTTATTTTGGGGTTGCCTAGGACTAAGAAGGGGAGGGATTCTATTTTTGTTGTTGTGGATTGATTCTCTAAGATGGCACATTTTATAGCTTGTCATAAAACCGATGATGCTTCAAACATGGCGGATTTGTTCTTTAGAGAAGTCGCTAGGTTGCATGGCATGCCTAGGACTATTGTTTCTGGTCGCGATGTTAAATTCTTGAGTTACTTTTGGAAGACTTTATGGGCTAAACTTGGCACAAAATTGTTGTTTTCTACTACTTGTCATCCTCAAACGGATGGACAAACTGAAGTTGTCAATAGAACTTTGGGAACACTTTTGCGTGCTATTCTTAAAAAGAACTTGGATTGACATTTCTATGGACTTTATTTTGGGGTTGCCTAGGACTAAGAAGGGGAGGGATTCTATTTTTGTTGTTGTGGATTGATTCTCTAAGATGGCACATTTTATAGCTTGTCATAAAATCCGATGATGCTTCAAACATGGCGGATTTGTTCTTTAGAGAAGTCGCTAGGTTGCATGGCATGCCTAGGACTATTGTTTCTGGTCGCGATGTTAAATTCTTGAGTTACTTTTGGAAGACTTTATGGGCTAAACTTGGCACAAAATTGTTGTTTTCTACTACTTGTCATCCTCAAACGGATGGACAAACTGAAGTTGTCAATAGAACTTTGGGAACACTTTTGCGTGCTATTCTTAAAAAGAACTTGGATTGACATTTCTATGGACTTTATTTTGGGGTTGCCTAGGACTAAGAAGGGGAGGGATTCTATTTTTGTTGTTGTGGATTGATTCTCTAAGATGGCACATTTTATAGCTTGTCATAAAATCCGATGATGCTTCAAACATGGCGGATTTGTTCTTTAGAGAAGTCGCTAGGTTGCATGGCATGCCTAGGACTATTGTTTCTGGTCGCGATGTTAAATTCTTGAGTTACTTTTGGAAGACTTTATGGGCTAAACTTGGCACAAAATTGTTGTTTTCTACTACTTGTCATCCTCAAACGGATGGACAAACTGAAGTTGTCAATAGAACTTTGGGAACACTTTTGCGTGCTATTCTTAAAAAGAACTTGGATTGACATTTCTATGGACTTTATTTTGGGGTTGCCTAGGACTAAGAAGGGGAGGGATTCTATTTTTGTTGTTGTGGATTGATTCTCTAAGATGGCACATTTTATAGCTTGTCATAAAATCCGATGATGCTTCAAACATGGCGGATTTGTTCTTTAGAGAAGTCGCTAGGTTGCATGGCATGCCTAGGACTATTGTTTCTGGTCGCGATGTTAAATTCTTGAGTTACTTTTGGAAGACTTTATGGGCTAAACTTGGCACAAAATTGTTGTTTTCTACTACTTGTCATCCTCAAACGGATGGACAAACTGAAGTTGTCAATAGAACTTTGGGAACACTTTTGCGTGCTATTCTTAAAAAGAACTTGGATTGACATTTCTATGGACTTTATTTTGGGGTTGCCTAGGACTAAGAAGGGGAGGGATTCTATTTTTGTTGTTGTGGATTGATTCTCTAAGATGGCACATTTTATAGCTTGTCATAAAATCCGATGATGCTTCAAACATGGCGGATTTGTTCTTTAGAGAAGTCGCTAGGTTGCATGGCATGCCTAGGACTATTGTTTCTGGTCGCGATGTTAAATTCTTGAGTTACTTTTGGAAGACTTTATGGGCTAAACTTGGCACAAAATTGTTGTTTTCTACTACTTGTCATCCTCAAACGGATGGACAAACTGAAGTTGTCAATAGAACTTTGGGAACACTTTTGCGTGCTATTCTTAAAAAGAACTTGGATTGACATTTCTATGGACTTTATTTTGGGGTTGCCTAGGACTAAGAAGGGGAGGGATTCTATTTTTGTTGTTGTGGATTGATTCTCTAAGATGGCACATTTTATAGCTTGTCATAAAATCCGATGATGCTTCAAACATGGCGGATTTGTTCTTTAGAGAAGTCGCTAGGTTGCATGGCATGCCTAGGACTATTGTTTCTGGTCGCGATGTTAAATTCTTGAGTTACTTTTGGAAGACTTTATGGGCTAAACTTGGCACAAAATTGTTGTTTTCTACTACTTGTCATCCTCAAACGGATGGACAAACTGAAGTTGTCAATAGAACTTTGGGAACACTTTTGCGTGCTATTCTTAAAAAGAACTTGGATTGACATTTCTATGGACTTTATTTTGGGGTTGCCTAGGACTAAGAAGGGGAGGGATTCTATTTTTGTTGTTGTGGATTGATTCTCTAAGATGGCACATTTTATAGCTTGTCATAAAATCCGATGATGCTTCAAACATGGCGGATTTGTTCTTTAGAGAAGTCGCTAGGTTGCATGGCATGCCTAGGACTATTGTTTCTGGTCGCGATGTTAAATTCTTGAGTTACTTTTGGAAGACTTTATGGGCTAAACTTGGCACAAAATTGTTGTTTTCTACTACTTGTCATCCTCAAACGGATGGACAAACTGAAGTTGTCAATAGAACTTTGGGAACACTTTTGCGTGCTATTCTTAAAAGAACTTGGATTGACATTTCTATGGACTTTATTTTGGGGTTGCCTAGGACTAAGAAGGGGAGGGATTCTATTTTTGTTGTTGTGGATTGATTCTCTAAGATGGCACATTTTATAGCTTGTCATAAAATCCGATGATGCTTCAAACATGGCGGATTTGTTCTTTAGAGAAGTCGCTAGGTTGCATGGCATGCCTAGGACTATTGTTTCTGGTCGCGATGTTAAATTCTTGAGTTACTTTTGGAAGACTTTATGGGCTAAACTTGGCACAAAATTGTTGTTTTCTACTACTTGTCATCCTCAAACGGATGGACAAACTGAAGTTGTCAATAGAACTTTGGGAACACTTTTGCGTGCTATTCTTAAAAGAACTTGGATTGACATTTCTATGGACTTTATTTTGGGGTTGCCTAGGACTAAGAAGGGGAGGGATTCTATTTTTGTTGTTGTGGATTGATTCTCTAAGATGGCACATTTTATAGCTTGTCATAAAACCGATGATGCTTCAAACATTGCGGATTTGTTCTTTAGAGAAGTCGTTAGGTTGCATGGCATGCCTAGGACTATTGTTTCTGGTCGCGATGTTAAATTCTTGAGTTACTTTTGGAAGACTTTATGGGCTAAACTTGGCACAAAATTGTTGTTTTCTACTACTTGTCATCCTCAAACGGATGGACAAACTGAAGTTGTCAATAGAACTTTGGGAACACTTTTGCGTGCTATTCTTAAAAAGAACTTGGATTGACATTTCTATGGACTTTATTTTGGGGTTGCCTAGGACTAAGAAGGGGAGGGATTCTATTTTTGTTGTTGTGGATTGATTCTCTAAGATGGCACATTTTATAGCTTGTCATAAAATCCGATGATGCTTCAAACATGGCGGATTTGTTCTTTAGAGAAGTCGCTAGGTTGCATGGCATGCCTAGGACTATTGTTTCTGGTCGCGATGTTAAATTCTTGAGTTACTTTTGGAAGACTTTATGGGCTAAACTTGGCACAAAATTGTTGTTTTCTACTACTTGTCATCCTCAAACGGATGGACAAACTGAAGTTGTCAATAGAACTTTGGGAACACTTTTGCGTGCTATTCTTAAAAAGAACTTGGATTGACATTTCTATGGACTTTATTTTGGGGTTGCCTAGGACTAAGAAGGGGAGGGATTCTATTTTTGTTGTTGTGGATTGATTCTCTAAGATGGCACATTTTATAGCTTGTCATAAAACCGATGATGCTTCAAACATTGCGGATTTGTTCTTTAGAGAAGTCGTTAGGTTGCATGGCATGCCTAGGACTATTGTTTCTGGTCGCGATGTTAAATTCTTGAGTTACTTTTGGAAGACTTTATGGGCTAAACTTGGCACAAAATTGTTGTTTTCTACTACTTGTCATCCTCAAACGGATGGACAAACTGAAGTTGTCAATAGAACTTTGGGAACACTTTTGCGTGCTATTCTTAAAAAGAACTTGGATTGACATTTCTATGGACTTTATTTTGGGGTTGCCTAGGACTAAGAAGGGGAGGGATTCTATTTTTGTTGTTGTGGATTGATTCTCTAAGATGGCACATTTTATAGCTTGTCATAAAATCCGATGATGCTTCAAACATGGCGGATTTGTTCTTTAGAGAAGTCGTAGGTTGCATGGCATGCCTAGGACTATTGTTTCTGGTCGCGATGTTAAATTCTTGAGTTACTTTTGGAAGACTTTATGGGCTAAACTTGGCACAAAATTGTTGTTTTCTACTACTTGTCATCCTCAAACGGATGGACAAACTGAAGTTGTCAATAGAACTTTGGGAACACTTTTGCGTGCTATTCTTAAAAAGAACTTGGATTGACATTTCTATGGACTTTATTTTGGGGTTGCCTAGGACTAAGAAGGGGAGGGATTCTATTTTTGTTGTTGTGGATTGATTCTCTAAGATGGCACATTTTATAGCTTGTCATAAAATCCGATGATGCTTCAAACATGGCGGATTTGTTCTTTAGAGAAGTCGCTAGGTTGCATGGCATGCCTAGGACTATTGTTTCTGGTCGCGATGTTAAATTCTTGAGTTACTTTTGGAAGACTTTATGGGCTAAACTTGGCACAAAATTGTTGTTTTCTACTACTTGTCATCCTCAAACGGATGGACAAACTGAAGTTGTCAATAGAACTTTGGGAACACTTTTGCGTGCTATTCTTAAAAAGAACTTGGATTGACATTTCTATGGACTTTATTTTGGGGTTGCCTAGGACTAAGAAGGGGAGGGATTCTATTTTTGTTGTTGTGGATTGATTCTCTAAGATGGCACATTTTATAGCTTGTCATAAAACCGATGATGCTTCAAACATTGCGGATTTGTTCTTTAGAGAAGTCGCTAGGTTGCATGGCATGCCTAGGACTATTGTTTCTGGTCGCGATGTTAAATTCTTGAGTTACTTTTGGAAGACTTTATGGGCTAAACTTGGCACAAAATTGTTGTTTTCTACTACTTGTCATCCTCAAACGGATGGACAAACTGAAGTTGTCAATAGAACTTTGGGAACACTTTTGCGTGCTATTCTTAAAAAGAACTTGGATTGACATTTCTATGGACTTTATTTTGGGGTTGCCTAGGACTAAGAAGGGGAGGGATTCTATTTTTGTTGTTGTGGATTGATTCTCTAAGATGGCACATTTTATAGCTTGTCATAAAACCGATGATGCTTCAAACATGGCGGATTTGTTCTTTAGAGAAGTCGCTAGGTTGCATGGCATGCCTAGGACTATTGTTTCTGGTCGCGATGTTAAATTCTTGAGTTACTTTTGGAAGACTTTATGGGCTAAACTTGGCACAAAATTGTTGTTTTCTACTACTTGTCATCCTCAAACGGATGGACAAACTGAAGTTGTCAATAGAACTTTGGGAACACTTTTGCGTGCTATTCTTAAAAAGAACTTGGATTGACATTTCTATGGACTTTATTTGGGGTTGCCTAGGACTAAGAAGGGGAGGGATTCTATTTTTGTTGTTGTGGATTGATTCTCTAAGATGGCACATTTTATAGCTTGTCATAAAACCGATGATGCTTCAAACATGCGGATTTGTTCTTTAGAGAAGTCGCTAGGTTGCATGGCATGCCTAGGACTATTGTTTCTGGTCGCGATGTTAAATTCTTGAGTTACTTTTGGAAGACTTTATGGGCTAAACTTGGCACAAAATTGTTGTTTTCTACTACTTGTCATCCTCAAACGGATGGACAAACTGAAGTTGTCAATAGAACTTTGGGAACACTTTTGCGTGCTATTCTTAAAAAGAACTTGGATTGACATTTCTATGGACTTTATTTTGGGGTTGCCTAGGACTAAGAAGGGGAGGGATTCTATTTTTGTTGTTGTGGATTGATTCTCTAAGATGGCACATTTTATAGCTTGTCATAAATCCGATGATGCTTCAAACATGGCGGATTGTTCTTTAGAGAAGTCGCTAGGTTGCATGGCATGCCTAGGACTATTGTTTCTGGTCGCGATGTTAAATTCTTGAGTTACTTTTGGAAGACTTTATGGGCTAAACTTGGCACAAAATTGTTGTTTTCTACTACTTGTCATCCTCAAACGGATGGACAAACTGAAGTTGTCAATAGAACTTTGGGAACACTTTTGCGTGCTATTCTTAAAAAGATCTTGGATTGACATTTCTATGGACTTTATTTTGGGGTTGCCTAGGACTAAGAAGGGGAGGGATTCTATTTTTGTTGTTGTGGATTAGATTCTCTAAGATGGCACATTTTATAGCTTGTCATAAAACCGATGATGCTTCAAACATTGCGGATTTGTTCTTTAGAGAAGTCGTTAGGTTGCATGGCATGCCTAGGACTATTGTTTCTGGTCGCGATGTTAAATTCTTGAGTTACTTTTGGAAGACTTTATGGCTAAACTTGGCACAAAATTGTTGTTTTCTACTACTTGTCATCCTCAAACGGATGGACAAACTGAAGTTGTCAATAGAACTTTGGGAACACTTTTGCGTGCTATTCTTAAAAAGAACTTGGATTGACATTTCTATGGACTTTATTTTGGGGTTGCCTAGGACTAAGAAGGGGAGGGATTCTATTTTTGTTGTTGTGGATATGATTCTCTAAGATGGCACATTTTATAGCTTGTCATAAAATCCGATGATGCTTCAAACATGGCGGATTTGTTCTTTAGAGAAGTCGCTAGGTTGCATGGCATGCCTAGGACTATTGTTTCTGGTCGCGATGTTAAATTCTTGAGTTACTTTTGGAAGACTTTATGGGCTAAACTTGGCACAAAATTGTTGTTTTCTACTACTTGTCATCCTCAAACGGATGGACAAACTGAAGTTGTCAATAGAACTTTGGGAACACTTTGCGTGCTATTCTTAAAAAGAACTTGGATTGACATTTCTATGGACTTTATTTTGGGGTTGCCTAGGACTAAGAAGGGGAGGGATTCTATTTTGTTGTTGTGGATTGATTCTCTAAGATGGCACATTTTATAGCTTGTCATAAAACCGATGATGCTTCAAACATTGCGGATTTGTTCTTAGAGAAGTCGTTAGGTGCATGGCATGCCTAGGACTATTGTTTCTGGTCGCGATGTTAAATTCTTGAGTTACTTTTGGAAGACTTATGGGCTAAACTTGGCACAAAATTGTTGTTTTCTACTACTTGTCATCCTCAAACGGATGGACAAACTGAAGTTGTCAATAGAACTTTGGGAACACTTTTGCGTGCTATTCTTAAAAAGAACTTGGATTGACATTTCTATGGACTTTATTTTGGGGTTGCCTAGGACTAAGAAGGGGAGGGATTCTATTTTTGTTGTTGTGGATGATTCTCTAAGGATGGCACATTTTATAGCTTGTCATAAAATCCGATGATGCTTCAAACATGGCGGATTTGTTCTTTAGAGAAGTCGCTAGGTTGCATGACATGCCTAGGACTATTGTTTCTAGTCGCGATGTTAAATTCTTGAGTTACTTTTGGAAGACTTTATGGGCTAAACTTGGCACAAAATTGTTGTTTTCTACTACTTGTCATCCTCAAACGGATGGACAAACTGAAGTTGTCAATAGAACTTTGGGAACACTTTTGCGTGCTATTCTTAAAAAGAACTTGGATTGACATTTCTATGGACTTTATTTTGGGTTGCCTAGACTAAGAAGGGGAGGGATTCTATTTTTGTGGTTGTGGATAGATTCTCTAAGATGGCACATTTTATAGCTTGTCATAAAACCGATGATGCTTCAAACATTGCGGATTTGTTCTTTAGAGAAGTCGTTAGGTTGCATGGCATGCCTAGGACTATTGTTTCTGGTCGCGATGTTAAATTCTTGAGTTACTTTTGGAAGACTTTATGGGCTAAACTTGGCACAAAATTGTTGTTTTCTACTACTTGTCATCCTCAAACGGATGGACAAACTGAAGTTGTCAATAGAACTTTGGGAACACTTTTGCGTGCTATTCTTAAAAAGAACTTGGATTGACATTTCTATGGACTTTATTTTGGGGTTGCCTAGGACTAAGAAGGGGAGGGATTCTATTTTTGTTGTTGTGGATAGATTCTCTAAGATGGCACATTTTATAGCTTGTCATAAAACCGATGATGCTTCAAACATTGCGGATTTGTTCTTTAGAGAAGTCGTTAGGTTGCATGGCATGCCTAGGACTATTGTTTCTGGTCGCGATGTTAAATTCTTGAGTTACTTTTGGAAGACTTTATGGGCTAAACTTGGCACAAAATTGTTGTTTTCTACTACTTGTCATCCTCAAACGGATGGACAAACTGAAGTTGTCAATAGAACTTTGGGAACACTTTTGCGTGCTATTCTTAAAAAGAACTTGGATTGACATTTCTATGGACTTTATTTTGGGGTTGCCTAGGACTAAGAAGGGGAGGGATTCTATTTTTGTTGTTGTGGATAGATTCTCTAAGATGGCACATTTTATAGCTTGTCATAAAACCGATGATGCTTCAAACATTGCGGATTTGTTCTTTAGAGAAGTCGTTAGGTTGCATGGCATGCCTAGGACTATTGTTTCTGGTCGCGATGTTAAATTCTTGAGTTACTTTTGGAAGACTTTATGGGCTAAACTTGGCACAAAATTGTTGTTTTCTACTACTTGTCATCCTCAAACGGATGGACAAACTGAAGTTGTCAATAGAACTTTGGGAACACTTTTGCGTGCTATTCTTAAAAAGAACTTGGATTGACATTTCTATGGACTTTATTTTGGGGTTGCCTAGGACTAAGAAGGGGAGGGATTCTATTTTTGTTGTTGTGGATAGATTCTCTAAGATGGCACATTTTATAGCTTGTCATAAAACCGATGATGCTTCAAACATTGCGGATTTGTTCTTTAGAGAAGTCGTTAGGTTGCATGGCATGCCTAGGACTATTGTTTCTGGTCGCGATGTTAAATTCTTGAGTTACTTTTGGAAGACTTTATGGGCTAAACTTGGCACAAAATTGTTGTTTTCTACTACTTGTCATCCTCAAACGGATGGACAAACTGAAGTTGTCAATAGAACTTTGGGAACACTTTTGCGTGCTATTCTTAAAAAGAACTTGGATTGACATTTCTATGGACTTTATTTTGGGGTTGCCTAGGACTAAGAAGGGGAGGGATTCTATTTTTGTTGTTGTGGATAGATTCTCTAAGATGGCACATTTTATAGCTTGTCATAAAACCGATGATGCTTCAAACATTGCGGATTTGTTCTTTAGAGAAGTCGTTAGGTTGCATGGCATGCCTAGGACTATTGTTTCTGGTCGCGATGTTAAATTCTTGAGTTACTTTTGGAAGACTTTATGGGCTAAACTTGGCACAAAATTGTTGTTTTCTACTACTTGTCATCCTCAAACGGATGGACAAACTGAAGTTGTCAATAGAACTTTGGGAACACTTTTGCGTGCTATTCTTAAAAAGAACTTGGATTGACATTTCTATGGACTTTATTTTGGGGTTGCCTAGGACTAAGAAGGGGAGGGATTCTATTTTTGTTGTTGTGGATAGATTCTCTAAGATGGCACATTTTATAGCTTGTCATAAAACCGATGATGCTTCAAACATTGCGGATTTGTTCTTTAGAGAAGTCGTTAGGTTGCATGGCATGCCTAGGACTATTGTTTCTGGTCGCGATGTTAAATTCTTGAGTTACTTTTGGAAGACTTTATGGGCTAAACTTGGCACAAAATTGTTGTTTTCTACTACTTGTCATCCTCAAACGGATGGACAAACTGAAGTTGTCAATAGAACTTTGGGAACACTTTTGCGTGCTATTCTTAAAAAGAACTTGGATTGACATTTCTATGGACTTTATTTTGGGGTTGCCTAGGACTAAGAAGGGGAGGGATTCTATTTTTGTTGTTGTGGATAGATTCTCTAAGATGGCACATTTTATAGCTTGTCATAAAACCGATGATGCTTCAAACATTGCGGATTTGTTCTTTAGAGAAGTCGTTAGGTTGCATGGCATGCCTAGGACTATTGTTTCTGGTCGCGATGTTAAATTCTTGAGTTACTTTTGGAAGACTTTATGGGCTAAACTTGGCACAAAATTGTTGTTTTCTACTACTTGTCATCCTCAAACGGATGGACAAACTGAAGTTGTCAATAGAACTTTGGGAACACTTTTGCGTGCTATTCTTAAAAAGAACTTGGATTGACATTTCTATGGACTTTATTTTGGGGTTGCCTAGGACTAAGAAGGGGAGGGATTCTATTTTTGTTGTTGTGGATAGATTCTCTAAGATGGCACATTTTATAGCTTGTCATAAAACCGATGATGCTTCAAACATTGCGGATTTGTTCTTTAGAGAAGTCGCTAGGTTGCATGGCATGCCTAGGACTATTGTTTCTGGTCGCGATGTTAAATTCTTGAGTTACTTTTGGAAGACTTTATGGGCTAAACTTGGCACAAAATTGTTGTTTTCTACTACTTGTCATCCTCAAACGGATGGACAAACTGAAGTTGTCAATAGAACTTTGGGAACACTTTTGCGTGCTATTCTTAAAAAGAACTTGGATTGACATTTCTATGGACTTTATTTTGGGGTTGCCTAGGACTAAGAAGGGGAGGGATTCTATTTTTGTTGTTGTGGATAGATTCTCTAAGATGGCACATTTTATAGCTTGTCATAAAACCGATGATGCTTCAAACATTGCGGATTTGTTCTTTAGAGAAGTCGTTAGGTTGCATGGCATGCCTAGGACTATTGTTTCTGGTCGCGATGTTAAATTCTTGAGTTACTTTTGGAAGACTTTATGGGCTAAACTTGGCACAAAATTGTTGTTTTCTACTACTTGTCATCCTCAAACGGATGGACAAACTGAAGTTGTCAATAGAACTTTGGGAACACTTTTGCGTGCTATTCTTAAAAAGAACTTGGATTGACATTTCTATGGACTTTATTTTGGGGTTGCCTAGGACTAAGAAGGGGAGGGATTCTATTTTTGTTGTTGTGGATAGATTCTCTAAGATGGCACATTTTATAGCTTGTCATAAAACCGATGATGCTTCAAACATTGCGGATTTGTTCTTTAGAGAAGTCGTTAGGTTGCATGGCATGCCTAGGACTATTGTTTCTGGTCGCGATGTTAAATTCTTGAGTTACTTTTGGAAGACTTTATGGGCTAAACTTGGCACAAAATTGTTGTTTTCTACTACTTGTCATCCTCAAACGGATGGACAAACTGAAGTTGTCAATAGAACTTTGGGAACACTTTTGCGTGCTATTCTTAAAAAGAACTTGGATTGACATTTCTATGGACTTTATTTTGGGGTTGCCTAGGACTAAGAAGGGGAGGGATTCTATTTTTGTTGTTGTGGATAGATTCTCTAAGATGGCACATTTTATAGCTTGTCATAAAACCGATGATGCTTCAAACATTGCGGATTTGTTCTTTAGAGAAGTCGTTAGGTTGCATGGCATGCCTAGGACTATTGTTTCTGGTCGCGATGTTAAATTCTTGAGTTACTTTTGGAAGACTTTATGGGCTAAACTTGGCACAAAATTGTTGTTTTCTACTACTTGTCATCCTCAAACGGATGGACAAACTGAAGTTGTCAATAGAACTTTGGGAACACTTTTGCGTGCTATTCTTAAAAAGAACTTGGATTGACATTTCTATGGACTTTATTTTGGGGTTGCCTAGGACTAAGAAGGGGAGGGATTCTATTTTTGTTGTTGTGGATAGATTCTCTAAGATGGCACATTTTATAGCTTGTCATAAAACCGATGATGCTTCAAACATTGCGGATTTGTTCTTTAGAGAAGTCGTTAGGTTGCATGGCATGCCTAGGACTATTGTTTCTGGTCGCGATGTTAAATTCTTGAGTTACTTTTGGAAGACTTTATGGGCTAAACTTGGCACAAAATTGTTGTTTTCTACTACTTGTCATCCTCAAACGGATGGACAAACTGAAGTTGTCAATAGAACTTTGGGAACACTTTTGCGTGCTATTCTTAAAAAGAACTTGGATTGACATTTCTATGGACTTTATTTTGGGGTTGCCTAGGACTAAGAAGGGGAGGGATTCTATTTTTGTTGTTGTGGATAGATTCTCTAAGATGGCACATTTTATAGCTTGTCATAAAACCGATGATGCTTCAAACATTGCGGATTTGTTCTTTAGAGAAGTCGTTAGGTTGCATGGCATGCCTAGGACTATTGTTTCTGGTCGCGATGTTAAATTCTTGAGTTACTTTTGGAAGACTTTATGGGCTAAACTTGGCACAAAATTGTTGTTTTCTACTACTTGTCATCCTCAAACGGATGGACAAACTGAAGTTGTCAATAGAACTTTGGGAACACTTTTGCGTGCTATTCTTAAAAAGAACTTGGATTGACATTTCTATGGACTTTATTTTGGGGTTGCCTAGGACTAAGAAGGGGAGGGATTCTATTTTTGTTGTTGTGGATAGATTCTCTAAGATGGCACATTTTATAGCTTGTCATAAAACCGATGATGCTTCAAACATTGCGGATTTGTTCTTTAGAGAAGTCGTTAGGTTGCATGGCATGCCTAGGACTATTGTTTCTGGTCGCGATGTTAAATTCTTGAGTTACTTTTGGAAGACTTTATGGGCTAAACTTGGCACAAAATTGTTGTTTTCTACTACTTGTCATCCTCAAACGGATGGACAAACTGAAGTTGTCAATAGAACTTTGGGAACACTTTTGCGTGCTATTCTTAAAAAGAACTTGGATTGACATTTCTATGGACTTTATTTTGGGGTTGCCTAGGACTAAGAAGGGGAGGGATTCTATTTTTGTTGTTGTGGATAGATTCTCTAAGATGGCACATTTTATAGCTTGTCATAAAACCGATGATGCTTCAAACATTGCGGATTTGTTCTTTAGAGAAGTCGTTAGGTTGCATGGCATGCCTAGGACTATTGTTTCTGGTCGCGATGTTAAATTCTTGAGTTACTTTTGGAAGACTTTATGGGCTAAACTTGGCACAAAATTGTTGTTTTCTACTACTTGTCATCCTCAAACGGATGGACAAACTGAAGTTGTCAATAGAACTTTGGGAACACTTTTGCGTGCTATTCTTAAAAAGAACTTGGATTGACATTTCTATGGACTTTATTTTGGGGTTGCCTAGGACTAAGAAGGGGAGGGATTCTATTTTTGTTGTTGTGGATAGATTCTCTAAGATGGCACATTTTATAGCTTGTCATAAAACCGATGATGCTTCAAACATTGCGGATTTGTTCTTTAGAGAAGTCGTTAGGTTGCATGGCATGCCTAGGACTATTGTTTCTGGTCGCGATGTTAAATTCTTGAGTTACTTTTGGAAGACTTTATGGGCTAAACTTGGCACAAAATTGTTGTTTTCTACTACTTGTCATCCTCAAACGGATGGACAAACTGAAGTTGTCAATAGAACTTTGGGAACACTTTTGCGTGCTATTCTTAAAAAGAACTTGGATTGACATTTCTATGGACTTTATTTTGGGGTTGCCTAGGACTAAGAAGGGGAGGGATTCTATTTTTGTTGTTGTGGATAGATTCTCTAAGATGGCACATTTTATAGCTTGTCATAAAACCGATGATGCTTCAAACATTGCGGATTTGTTCTTTAGAGAAGTCGTTAGGTTGCATGGCATGCCTAGGACTATTGTTTCTGGTCGCGATGTTAAATTCTTGAGTTACTTTTGGAAGACTTTATGGGCTAAACTTGGCACAAAATTGTTGTTTTCTACTACTTGTCATCCTCAAACGGATGGACAAACTGAAGTTGTCAATAGAACTTTGGGAACACTTTTGCGTGCTATTCTTAAAAAGAACTTGGATTGACATTTCTATGGACTTTATTTTGGGGTTGCCTAGGACTAAGAAGGGGAGGGATTCTATTTTTGTTGTTGTGGATAGATTCTCTAAGATGGCACATTTTATAGCTTGTCATAAAACCGATGATGCTTCAAACATTGCGGATTTGTTCTTTAGAGAAGTCGTTAGGTTGCATGGCATGCCTAGGACTATTGTTTCTGGTCGCGATGTTAAATTCTTGAGTTACTTTTGGAAGACTTTATGGGCTAAACTTGGCACAAAATTGTTGTTTTCTACTACTTGTCATCCTCAAACGGATGGACAAACTGAAGTTGTCAATAGAACTTTGGGAACACTTTTGCGTGCTATTCTTAAAAAGAACTTGGATTGACATTTCTATGGACTTTATTTTGGGGTTGCCTAGGACTAAGAAGGGGAGGGATTCTATTTTTGTTGTTGTGGATAGATTCTCTAAGATGGCACATTTTATAGCTTGTCATAAAACCGATGATGCTTCAAACATTGCGGATTTGTTCTTTAGAGAAGTCGTTAGGTTGCATGGCATGCCTAGGACTATTGTTTCTGGTCGCGATGTTAAATTCTTGAGTTACTTTTGGAAGACTTTATGGGCTAAACTTGGCACAAAATTGTTGTTTTCTACTACTTGTCATCCTCAAACGGATGGACAAACTGAAGTTGTCAATAGAACTTTGGGAACACTTTTGCGTGCTATTCTTAAAAAGAACTTGGATTGACATTTCTATGGACTTTATTTTGGGGTTGCCTAGGACTAAGAAGGGGAGGGATTCTATTTTTGTTGTTGTGGATAGATTCTCTAAGATGGCACATTTTATAGCTTGTCATAAAACCGATGATGCTTCAAACATTGCGGATTTGTTCTTTAGAGAAGTCGTTAGGTTGCATGGCATGCCTAGGACTATTGTTTCTGGTCGCGATGTTAAATTCTTGAGTTACTTTTGGAAGACTTTATGGGCTAAACTTGGCACAAAATTGTTGTTTTCTACTACTTGTCATCCTCAAACGGATGGACAAACTGAAGTTGTCAATAGAACTTTGGGAACACTTTTGCGTGCTATTCTTAAAAAGAACTTGGATTGACATTTCTATGGACTTTATTTTGGGGTTGCCTAGGACTAAGAAGGGGAGGGATTCTATTTTTGTTGTTGTGGATAGATTCTCTAAGATGGCACATTTTATAGCTTGTCATA
Source organism: Primulina eburnea (assembly GCF_022965805.1). Lineage (NCBI taxonomy): Eukaryota > Viridiplantae > Streptophyta > Magnoliopsida > Lamiales > Gesneriaceae > Primulina > Primulina eburnea. The sequence goes on from NW_027331245.1 coordinate 140,127, forward strand.
AAACCGATGATGCTTCAAACATTGCGGATTTGTTCTTTAGAGAAGTCGTTAGGTTGCATGGCATGCCTAGGACTATTGTTTCTGGTCGCGATGTTAAATTCTTGAGTTACTTTTGGAAGACTTTATGGGCTAAACTTGGCACAAAATTGTTGTTTTCTACTACTTGTCATCCTCAAACGGATGGACAAACTGAAGTTGTCAATAGAACTTTGGGAACACTTTTGCGTGCTATTCTTAAAAAGAACTTGGATTGACATTTCTATGGACTTTATTTTGGGGTTGCCTAGGACTAAGAAGGGGAGGGATTCTATTTTTGTTGTTGTGGATAGATTCTCTAAGATGGCACATTTTATAGCTTGTCATAAAACCGATGATGCTTCAAACATTGCGGATTTGTTCTTTAGAGAAGTCGTTAGGTTGCATGGCATGCCTAGGACTATTGTTTCTGGTCGCGATGTTAAATTCTTGAGTTACTTTTGGAAGACTTTATGGGCTAAACTTGGCACAAAATTGTTGTTTTCTACTACTTGTCATCCTCAAACGGATGGACAAACTGAAGTTGTCAATAGAACTTTGGGAACACTTTTGCGTGCTATTCTTAAAAAGAACTTGGATTGACATTTCTATGGACTTTATTTTGGGGTTGCCTAGGACTAAGAAGGGGAGGGATTCTATTTTTGTTGTTGTGGATAGATTCTCTAAGATGGCACATTTTATAGCTTGTCATAAAACCGATGATGCTTCAAACATTGCGGATTTGTTCTTTAGAGAAGTCGTTAGGTTGCATGGCATGCCTAGGACTATTGTTTCTGGTCGCGATGTTAAATTCTTGAGTTACTTTTGGAAGACTTTATGGGCTAAACTTGGCACAAAATTGTTGTTTTCTACTACTTGTCATCCTCAAACGGATGGACAAACTGAAGTTGTCAATAGAACTTTGGGAACACTTTTGCGTGCTATTCTTAAAAAGAACTTGGATTGACATTTCTATGGACTTTATTTTGGGGTTGCCTAGGACTAAGAAGGGGAGGGATTCTATTTTTGTTGTTGTGGATAGATTCTCTAAGATGGCACATTTTATAGCTTGTCATAAAACCGATGATGCTTCAAACATTGCGGATTTGTTCTTTAGAGAAGTCGTTAGGTTGCATGGCATGCCTAGGACTATTGTTTCTGGTCGCGATGTTAAATTCTTGAGTTACTTTTGGAAGACTTTATGGGCTAAACTTGGCACAAAATTGTTGTTTTCTACTACTTGTCATCCTCAAACGGATGGACAAACTGAAGTTGTCAATAGAACTTTGGGAACACTTTTGCGTGCTATTCTTAAAAAGAACTTGGATTGACATTTCTATGGACTTTATTTTGGGGTTGCCTAGGACTAAGAAGGGGAGGGATTCTATTTTTGTTGTTGTGGATAGATTCTCTAAGATGGCACATTTTATAGCTTGTCATAAAACCGATGATGCTTCAAACATTGCGGATTTGTTCTTTAGAGAAGTCGTTAGGTTGCATGGCATGCCTAGGACTATTGTTTCTGGTCGCGATGTTAAATTCTTGAGTTACTTTTGGAAGACTTTATGGGCTAAACTTGGCACAAAATTGTTGTTTTCTACTACTTGTCATCCTCAAACGGATGGACAAACTGAAGTTGTCAATAGAACTTTGGGAACACTTTTGCGTGCTATTCTTAAAAAGAACTTGGATTGACATTTCTATGGACTTTATTTTGGGGTTGCCTAGGACTAAGAAGGGGAGGGATTCTATTTTTGTTGTTGTGGATAGATTCTCTAAGATGGCACATTTTATAGCTTGTCATAAAACCGATGATGCTTCAAACATTGCGGATTTGTTCTTTAGAGAAGTCGTTAGGTTGCATGGCATGCCTAGGACTATTGTTTCTGGTCGCGATGTTAAATTCTTGAGTTACTTTTGGAAGACTTTATGGGCTAAACTTGGCACAAAATTGTTGTTTTCTACTACTTGTCATCCTCAAACGGATGGACAAACTGAAGTTGTCAATAGAACTTTGGGAACACTTTTGCGTGCTATTCTTAAAAAGAACTTGGATTGACATTTCTATGGACTTTATTTTGGGGTTGCCTAGGACTAAGAAGGGGAGGGATTCTATTTTTGTTGTTGTGGATAGATTCTCTAAGATGGCACATTTTATAGCTTGTCATAAAACCGATGATGCTTCAAACATTGCGGATTTGTTCTTTAGAGAAGTCGTTAGGTTGCATGGCATGCCTAGGACTATTGTTTCTGGTCGCGATGTTAAATTCTTGAGTTACTTTTGGAAGACTTTATGGGCTAAACTTGGCACAAAATTGTTGTTTTCTACTACTTGTCATCCTCAAACGGATGGACAAACTGAAGTTGTCAATAGAACTTTGGGAACACTTTTGCGTGCTATTCTTAAAAAGAACTTGGATTGACATTTCTATGGACTTTATTTTGGGGTTGCCTAGGACTAAGAAGGGGAGGGATTCTATTTTTGTTGTTGTGGATAGATTCTCTAAGATGGCACATTTTATAGCTTGTCATAAAACCGATGATGCTTCAAACATTGCGGATTTGTTCTTTAGAGAAGTCGTTAGGTTGCATGGCATGCCTAGGACTATTGTTTCTGGTCGCGATGTTAAATTCTTGAGTTACTTTTGGAAGACTTTATGGGCTAAACTTGGCACAAAATTGTTGTTTTCTACTACTTGTCATCCTCAAACGGATGGACAAACTGAAGTTGTCAATAGAACTTTGGGAACACTTTTGCGTGCTATTCTTAAAAAGAACTTGGATTGACATTTCTATGGACTTTATTTTGGGGTTGCCTAGGACTAAGAAGGGGAGGGATTCTATTTTTGTTGTTGTGGATAGATTCTCTAAGATGGCACATTTTATAGCTTGTCATAAAACCGATGATGCTTCAAACATTGCGGATTTGTTCTTTAGAGAAGTCGTTAGGTTGCATGGCATGCCTAGGACTATTGTTTCTGGTCGCGATGTTAAATTCTTGAGTTACTTTTGGAAGACTTTATGGGCTAAACTTGGCACAAAATTGTTGTTTTCTACTACTTGTCATCCTCAAACGGATGGACAAACTGAAGTTGTCAATAGAACTTTGGGAACACTTTTGCGTGCTATTCTTAAAAAGAACTTGGATTGACATTTCTATGGACTTTATTTTGGGGTTGCCTAGGACTAAGAAGGGGAGGGATTCTATTTTTGTTGTTGTGGATAGATTCTCTAAGATGGCACATTTTATAGCTTGTCATAAAACCGATGATGCTTCAAACATTGCGGATTTGTTCTTTAGAGAAGTCGTTAGGTTGCATGGCATGCCTAGGACTATTGTTTCTGGTCGCGATGTTAAATTCTTGAGTTACTTTTGGAAGACTTTATGGGCTAAACTTGGCACAAAATTGTTGTTTTCTACTACTTGTCATCCTCAAACGGATGGACAAACTGAAGTTGTCAATAGAACTTTGGGAACACTTTTGCGTGCTATTCTTAAAAAGAACTTGGATTGACATTTCTATGGACTTTATTTTGGGGTTGCCTAGGACTAAGAAGGGGAGGGATTCTATTTTTGTTGTTGTGGATAGATTCTCTAAGATGGCACATTTTATAGCTTGTCATAAAACCGATGATGCTTCAAACATTGCGGATTTGTTCTTTAGAGAAGTCGTTAGGTTGCATGGCATGCCTAGGACTATTGTTTCTGGTCGCGATGTTAAATTCTTGAGTTACTTTTGGAAGACTTTATGGGCTAAACTTGGCACAAAATTGTTGTTTTCTACTACTTGTCATCCTCAAACGGATGGACAAACTGAAGTTGTCAATAGAACTTTGGGAACACTTTTGCGTGCTATTCTTAAAAAGAACTTGGATTGACATTTCTATGGACTTTATTTTGGGGTTGCCTAGGACTAAGAAGGGGAGGGATTCTATTTTTGTTGTTGTGGATAGATTCTCTAAGATGGCACATTTTATAGCTTGTCATAAAACCGATGATGCTTCAAACATTGCGGATTTGTTCTTTAGAGAAGTCGTTAGGTTGCATGGCATGCCTAGGACTATTGTTTCTGGTCGCGATGTTAAATTCTTGAGTTACTTTTGGAAGACTTTATGGGCTAAACTTGGCACAAAATTGTTGTTTTCTACTACTTGTCATCCTCAAACGGATGGACAAACTGAAGTTGTCAATAGAACTTTGGGAACACTTTTGCGTGCTATTCTTAAAAAGAACTTGGATTGACATTTCTATGGACTTTATTTTGGGGTTGCCTAGGACTAAGAAGGGGAGGGATTCTATTTTTGTTGTTGTGGATAGATTCTCTAAGATGGCACATTTTATAGCTTGTCATAAAACCGATGATGCTTCAAACATTGCGGATTTGTTCTTTAGAGAAGTCGTTAGGTTGCATGGCATGCCTAGGACTATTGTTTCTGGTCGCGATGTTAAATTCTTGAGTTACTTTTGGAAGACTTTATGGGCTAAACTTGGCACAAAATTGTTGTTTTCTACTACTTGTCATCCTCAAACGGATGGACAAACTGAAGTTGTCAATAGAACTTTGGGAACACTTTTGCGTGCTATTCTTAAAAAGAACTTGGATTGACATTTCTATGGACTTTATTTTGGGGTTGCCTAGGACTAAGAAGGGGAGGGATTCTATTTTTGTTGTTGTGGATAGATTCTCTAAGATGGCACATTTTATAGCTTGTCATAAAACCGATGATGCTTCAAACATTGCGGATTTGTTCTTTAGAGAAGTCGTTAGGTTGCATGGCATGCCTAGGACTATTGTTTCTGGTCGCGATGTTAAATTCTTGAGTTACTTTTGGAAGACTTTATGGGCTAAACTTGGCACAAAATTGTTGTTTTCTACTACTTGTCATCCTCAAACGGATGGACAAACTGAAGTTGTCAATAGAACTTTGGGAACACTTTTGCGTGCTATTCTTAAAAAGAACTTGGATTGACATTTCTATGGACTTTATTTTGGGGTTGCCTAGGACTAAGAAGGGGAGGGATTCTATTTTTGTTGTTGTGGATAGATTCTCTAAGATGGCACATTTTATAGCTTGTCATAAAACCGATGATGCTTCAAACATTGCGGATTTGTTCTTTAGAGAAGTCGTTAGGTTGCATGGCATGCCTAGGACTATTGTTTCTGGTCGCGATGTTAAATTCTTGAGTTACTTTTGGAAGACTTTATGGGCTAAACTTGGCACAAAATTGTTGTTTTCTACTACTTGTCATCCTCAAACGGATGGACAAACTGAAGTTGTCAATAGAACTTTGGGAACACTTTTGCGTGCTATTCTTAAAAAGAACTTGGATTGACATTTCTATGGACTTTATTTTGGGGTTGCCTAGGACTAAGAAGGGGAGGGATTCTATTTTTGTTGTTGTGGATAGATTCTCTAAGATGGCACATTTTATAGCTTGTCATAAAACCGATGATGCTTCAAACATTGCGGATTTGTTCTTTAGAGAAGTCGTTAGGTTGCATGGCATGCCTAGGACTATTGTTTCTGGTCGCGATGTTAAATTCTTGAGTTACTTTTGGAAGACTTTATGGGCTAAACTTGGCACAAAATTGTTGTTTTCTACTACTTGTCATCCTCAAACGGATGGACAAACTGAAGTTGTCAATAGAACTTTGGGAACACTTTTGCGTGCTATTCTTAAAAAGAACTTGGATTGACATTTCTATGGACTTTATTTTGGGGTTGCCTAGGACTAAGAAGGGGAGGGATTCTATTTTTGTTGTTGTGGATAGATTCTCTAAGATGGCACATTTTATAGCTTGTCATAAAACCGATGATGCTTCAAACATTGCGGATTTGTTCTTTAGAGAAGTCGTTAGGTTGCATGGCATGCCTAGGACTATTGTTTCTGGTCGCGATGTTAAATTCTTGAGTTACTTTTGGAAGACTTTATGGGCTAAACTTGGCACAAAATTGTTGTTTTCTACTACTTGTCATCCTCAAACGGATGGACAAACTGAAGTTGTCAATAGAACTTTGGGAACACTTTTGCGTGCTATTCTTAAAAAGAACTTGGATTGACATTTCTATGGACTTTATTTTGGGGTTGCCTAGGACTAAGAAGGGGAGGGATTCTATTTTTGTTGTTGTGGATAGATTCTCTAAGATGGCACATTTTATAGCTTGTCATAAAACCGATGATGCTTCAAACATTGCGGATTTGTTCTTTAGAGAAGTCGTTAGGTTGCATGGCATGCCTAGGACTATTGTTTCTGGTCGCGATGTTAAATTCTTGAGTTACTTTTGGAAGACTTTATGGGCTAAACTTGGCACAAAATTGTTGTTTTCTACTACTTGTCATCCTCAAACGGATGGACAAACTGAAGTTGTCAATAGAACTTTGGGAACACTTTTGCGTGCTATTCTTAAAAAGAACTTGGATTGACATTTCTATGGACTTTATTTTGGGGTTGCCTAGGACTAAGAAGGGGAGGGATTCTATTTTTGTTGTTGTGGATAGATTCTCTAAGATGGCACATTTTATAGCTTGTCATAAAACCGATGATGCTTCAAACATTGCGGATTTGTTCTTTAGAGAAGTCGTTAGGTTGCATGGCATGCCTAGGACTATTGTTTCTGGTCGCGATGTTAAATTCTTGAGTTACTTTTGGAAGACTTTATGGGCTAAACTTGGCACAAAATTGTTGTTTTCTACTACTTGTCATCCTCAAACGGATGGACAAACTGAAGTTGTCAATAGAACTTTGGGAACACTTTTGCGTGCTATTCTTAAAAAGAACTTGGATTGACATTTCTATGGACTTTATTTTGGGGTTGCCTAGGACTAAGAAGGGGAGGGATTCTATTTTTGTTGTTGTGGATAGATTCTCTAAGATGGCACATTTTATAGCTTGTCATAAAACCGATGATGCTTCAAACATTGCGGATTTGTTCTTTAGAGAAGTCGTTAGGTTGCATGGCATGCCTAGGACTATTGTTTCTGGTCGCGATGTTAAATTCTTGAGTTACTTTTGGAAGACTTTATGGGCTAAACTTGGCACAAAATTGTTGTTTTCTACTACTTGTCATCCTCAAACGGATGGACAAACTGAAGTTGTCAATAGAACTTTGGGAACACTTTTGCGTGCTATTCTTAAAAAGAACTTGGATTGACATTTCTATGGACTTTATTTTGGGGTTGCCTAGGACTAAGAAGGGGAGGGATTCTATTTTTGTTGTTGTGGATAGATTCTCTAAGATGGCACATTTTATAGCTTGTCATAAAACCGATGATGCTTCAAACATTGCGGATTTGTTCTTTAGAGAAGTCGTTAGGTTGCATGGCATGCCTAGGACTATTGTTTCTGGTCGCGATGTTAAATTCTTGAGTTACTTTTGGAAGACTTTATGGGCTAAACTTGGCACAAAATTGTTGTTTTCTACTACTTGTCATCCTCAAACGGATGGACAAACTGAAGTTGTCAATAGAACTTTGGGAACACTTTTGCGTGCTATTCTTAAAAAGAACTTGGATTGACATTTCTATGGACTTTATTTTGGGGTTGCCTAGGACTAAGAAGGGGAGGGATTCTATTTTTGTTGTTGTGGATAGATTCTCTAAGATGGCACATTTTATAGCTTGTCATAAAACCGATGATGCTTCAAACATTGCGGATTTGTTCTTTAGAGAAGTCGTTAGGTTGCATGGCATGCCTAGGACTATTGTTTCTGGTCGCGATGTTAAATTCTTGAGTTACTTTTGGAAGACTTTATGGGCTAAACTTGGCACAAAATTGTTGTTTTCTACTACTTGTCATCCTCAAACGGATGGACAAACTGAAGTTGTCAATAGAACTTTGGGAACACTTTTGCGTGCTATTCTTAAAAAGAACTTGGATTGACATTTCTATGGACTTTATTTTGGGGTTGCCTAGGACTAAGAAGGGGAGGGATTCTATTTTTGTTGTTGTGGATAGATTCTCTAAGATGGCACATTTTATAGCTTGTCATAAAACCGATGATGCTTCAAACATTGCGGATTTGTTCTTTAGAGAAGTCGTTAGGTTGCATGGCATGCCTAGGACTATTGTTTCTGGTCGCGATGTTAAATTCTTGAGTTACTTTTGGAAGACTTTATGGGCTAAACTTGGCACAAAATTGTTGTTTTCTACTACTTGTCATCCTCAAACGGATGGACAAACTGAAGTTGTCAATAGAACTTTGGGAACACTTTTGCGTGCTATTCTTAAAAAGAACTTGGATTGACATTTCTATGGACTTTATTTTGGGGTTGCCTAGGACTAAGAAGGGGAGGGATTCTATTTTTGTTGTTGTGGATAGATTCTCTAAGATGGCACATTTTATAGCTTGTCATAAAACCGATGATGCTTCAAACATTGCGGATTTGTTCTTTAGAGAAGTCGTTAGGTTGCATGGCATGCCTAGGACTATTGTTTCTGGTCGCGATGTTAAATTCTTGAGTTACTTTTGGAAGACTTTATGGGCTAAACTTGGCACAAAATTGTTGTTTTCTACTACTTGTCATCCTCAAACGGATGGACAAACTGAAGTTGTCAATAGAACTTTGGGAACACTTTTGCGTGCTATTCTTAAAAAGAACTTGGATTGACATTTCTATGGACTTTATTTTGGGGTTGCCTAGGACTAAGAAGGGGAGGGATTCTATTTTTGTTGTTGTGGATAGATTCTCTAAGATGGCACATTTTATAGCTTGTCATAAAACCGATGATGCTTCAAACATTGCGGATTTGTTCTTTAGAGAAGTCGTTAGGTTGCATGGCATGCCTAGGACTATTGTTTCTGGTCGCGATGTTAAATTCTTGAGTTACTTTTGGAAGACTTTATGGGCTAAACTTGGCACAAAATTGTTGTTTTCTACTACTTGTCATCCTCAAACGGATGGACAAACTGAAGTTGTCAATAGAACTTTGGGAACACTTTTGCGTGCTATTCTTAAAAAGAACTTGGATTGACATTTCTATGGACTTTATTTTGGGGTTGCCTAGGACTAAGAAGGGGAGGGATTCTATTTTTGTTGTTGTGGATAGATTCTCTAAGATGGCACATTTTATAGCTTGTCATAAAACCGATGATGCTTCAAACATTGCGGATTTGTTCTTTAGAGAAGTCGTTAGGTTGCATGGCATGCCTAGGACTATTGTTTCTGGTCGCGATGTTAAATTCTTGAGTTACTTTTGGAAGACTTTATGGGCTAAACTTGGCACAAAATTGTTGTTTTCTACTACTTGTCATCCTCAAACGGATGGACAAACTGAAGTTGTCAATAGAACTTTGGGAACACTTTTGCGTGCTATTCTTAAAAAGAACTTGGATTGACATTTCTATGGACTTTATTTTGGGGTTGCCTAGGACTAAGAAGGGGAGGGATTCTATTTTTGTTGTTGTGGATAGATTCTCTAAGATGGCACATTTTATAGCTTGTCATAAAACCGATGATGCTTCAAACATTGCGGATTTGTTCTTTAGAGAAGTCGTTAGGTTGCATGGCATGCCTAGGACTATTGTTTCTGGTCGCGATGTTAAATTCTTGAGTTACTTTTGGAAGACTTTATGGGCTAAACTTGGCACAAAATTGTTGTTTTCTACTACTTGTCATCCTCAAACGGATGGACAAACTGAAGTTGTCAATAGAACTTTGGGAACACTTTTGCGTGCTATTCTTAAAAAGAACTTGGATTGACATTTCTATGGACTTTATTTTGGGGTTGCCTAGGACTAAGAAGGGGAGGGATTCTATTTTTGTTGTTGTGGATAGATTCTCTAAGATGGCACATTTTATAGCTTGTCATAAAACCGATGATGCTTCAAACATTGCGGATTTGTTCTTTAGAGAAGTCGTTAGGTTGCATGGCATGCCTAGGACTATTGTTTCTGGTCGCGATGTTAAATTCTTGAGTTACTTTTGGAAGACTTTATGGGCTAAACTTGGCACAAAATTGTTGTTTTCTACTACTTGTCATCCTCAAACGGATGGACAAACTGAAGTTGTCAATAGAACTTTGGGAACACTTTTGCGTGCTATTCTTAAAAAGAACTTGGATTGACATTTCTATGGACTTTATTTTGGGGTTGCCTAGGACTAAGAAGGGGAGGGATTCTATTTTTGTTGTTGTGGATAGATTCTCTAAGATGGCACATTTTATAGCTTGTCATAAAACCGATGATGCTTCAAACATTGCGGATTTGTTCTTTAGAGAAGTCGTTAGGTTGCATGGCATGCCTAGGACTATTGTTTCTGGTCGCGATGTTAAATTCTTGAGTTACTTTTGGAAGACTTTATGGGCTAAACTTGGCACAAAATTGTTGTTTTCTACTACTTGTCATCCTCAAACGGATGGACAAACTGAAGTTGTCAATAGAACTTTGGGAACACTTTTGCGTGCTATTCTTAAAAAGAACTTGGATTGACATTTCTATGGACTTTATTTTGGGGTTGCCTAGGACTAAGAAGGGGAGGGATTCTATTTTTGTTGTTGTGGATAGATTCTCTAAGATGGCACATTTTATAGCTTGTCATAAAACCGATGATGCTTCAAACATTGCGGATTTGTTCTTTAGAGAAGTCGTTAGGTTGCATGGCATGCCTAGGACTATTGTTTCTGGTCGCGATGTTAAATTCTTGAGTTACTTTTGGAAGACTTTATGGGCTAAACTTGGCACAAAATTGTTGTTTTCTACTACTTGTCATCCTCAAACGGATGGACAAACTGAAGTTGTCAATAGAACTTTGGGAACACTTTTGCGTGCTATTCTTAAAAAGAACTTGGATTGACATTTCTATGGACTTTATTTTGGGGTTGCCTAGGACTAAGAAGGGGAGGGATTCTATTTTTGTTGTTGTGGATAGATTCTCTAAGATGGCACATTTTATAGCTTGTCATAAAACCGATGATGCTTCAAACATTGCGGATTTGTTCTTTAGAGAAGTCGTTAGGTTGCATGGCATGCCTAGGACTATTGTTTCTGGTCGCGATGTTAAATTCTTGAGTTACTTTTGGAAGACTTTATGGGCTAAACTTGGCACAAAATTGTTGTTTTCTACTACTTGTCATCCTCAAACGGATGGACAAACTGAAGTTGTCAATAGAACTTTGGGAACACTTTTGCGTGCTATTCTTAAAAAGAACTTGGATTGACATTTCTATGGACTTTATTTTGGGGTTGCCTAGGACTAAGAAGGGGAGGGATTCTATTTTTGTTGTTGTGGATAGATTCTCTAAGATGGCACATTTTATAGCTTGTCATAAAACCGATGATGCTTCAAACATTGCGGATTTGTTCTTTAGAGAAGTCGTTAGGTTGCATGGCATGCCTAGGACTATTGTTTCTGGTCGCGATGTTAAATTCTTGAGTTACTTTTGGAAGACTTTATGGGCTAAACTTGGCACAAAATTGTTGTTTTCTACTACTTGTCATCCTCAAACGGATGGACAAACTGAAGTTGTCAATAGAACTTTGGGAACACTTTTGCGTGCTATTCTTAAAAAGAACTTGGATTGACATTTCTATGGACTTTATTTTGGGGTTGCCTAGGACTAAGAAGGGGAGGGATTCTATTTTTGTTGTTGTGGATAGATTCTCTAAGATGGCACATTTTATAGCTTGTCATAAAACCGATGATGCTTCAAACATTGCGGATTTGTTCTTTAGAGAAGTCGTTAGGTTGCATGGCATGCCTAGGACTATTGTTTCTGGTCGCGATGTTAAATTCTTGAGTTACTTTTGGAAGACTTTATGGGCTAAACTTGGCACAAAATTGTTGTTTTCTACTACTTGTCATCCTCAAACGGATGGACAAACTGAAGTTGTCAATAGAACTTTGGGAACACTTTTGCGTGCTATTCTTAAAAAGAACTTGGATTGACATTTCTATGGACTTTATTTTGGGGTTGCCTAGGACTAAGAAGGGGAGGGATTCTATTTTTGTTGTTGTGGATAGATTCTCTAAGATGGCACATTTTATAGCTTGTCATAAAACCGATGATGCTTCAAACATTGCGGATTTGTTCTTTAGAGAAGTCGTTAGGTTGCATGGCATGCCTAGGACTATTGTTTCTGGTCGCGATGTTAAATTCTTGAGTTACTTTTGGAAGACTTTATGGGCTAAACTTGGCACAAAATTGTTGTTTTCTACTACTTGTCATCCTCAAACGGATGGACAAACTGAAGTTGTCAATAGAACTTTGGGAACACTTTTGCGTGCTATTCTTAAAAAGAACTTGGATTGACATTTCTATGGACTTTATTTTGGGGTTGCCTAGGACTAAGAAGGGGAGGGATTCTATTTTTGTTGTTGTGGATAGATTCTCTAAGATGGCACATTTTATAGCTTGTCATAAAACCGATGATGCTTCAAACATTGCGGATTTGTTCTTTAGAGAAGTCGTTAGGTTGCATGGCATGCCTAGGACTATTGTTTCTGGTCGCGATGTTAAATTCTTGAGTTACTTTTGGAAGACTTTATGGGCTAAACTTGGCACAAAATTGTTGTTTTCTACTACTTGTCATCCTCAAACGGATGGACAAACTGAAGTTGTCAATAGAACTTTGGGAACACTTTTGCGTGCTATTCTTAAAAAGAACTTGGATTGACATTTCTATGGACTTTATTTTGGGGTTGCCTAGGACTAAGAAGGGGAGGGATTCTATTTTTGTTGTTGTGGATAGATTCTCTAAGATGGCACATTTTATAGCTTGTCATAAAACCGATGATGCTTCAAACATTGCGGATTTGTTCTTTAGAGAAGTCGTTAGGTTGCATGGCATGCCTAGGACTATTGTTTCTGGTCGCGATGTTAAATTCTTGAGTTACTTTTGGAAGACTTTATGGGCTAAACTTGGCACAAAATTGTTGTTTTCTACTACTTGTCATCCTCAAACGGATGGACAAACTGAAGTTGTCAATAGAACTTTGGGAACACTTTTGCGTGCTATTCTTAAAAAGAACTTGGATTGACATTTCTATGGACTTTATTTTGGGGTTGCCTAGGACTAAGAAGGGGAGGGATTCTATTTTTGTTGTTGTGGATAGATTCTCTAAGATGGCACATTTTATAGCTTGTCATAAAACCGATGATGCTTCAAACATTGCGGATTTGTTCTTTAGAGAAGTCGTTAGGTTGCATGGCATGCCTAGGACTATTGTTTCTGGTCGCGATGTTAAATTCTTGAGTTACTTTTGGAAGACTTTATGGGCTAAACTTGGCACAAAATTGTTGTTTTCTACTACTTGTCATCCTCAAACGGATGGACAAACTGAAGTTGTCAATAGAACTTTGGGAACACTTTTGCGTGCTATTCTTAAAAAGAACTTGGATTGACATTTCTATGGACTTTATTTTGGGGTTGCCTAGGACTAAGAAGGGGAGGGATTCTATTTTTGTTGTTGTGGATAGATTCTCTAAGATGGCACATTTTATAGCTTGTCATAAAACCGATGATGCTTCAAACATTGCGGATTTGTTCTTTAGAGAAGTCGTTAGGTTGCATGGCATGCCTAGGACTATTGTTTCTGGTCGCGATGTTAAATTCTTGAGTTACTTTTGGAAGACTTTATGGGCTAAACTTGGCACAAAATTGTTGTTTTCTACTACTTGTCATCCTCAAACGGATGGACAAACTGAAGTTGTCAATAGAACTTTGGGAACACTTTTGCGTGCTATTCTTAAAAAGAACTTGGATTGACATTTCTATGGACTTTATTTTGGGGTTGCCTAGGACTAAGAAGGGGAGGGATTCTATTTTTGTTGTTGTGGATAGATTCTCTAAGATGGCACATTTTATAGCTTGTCATAAAACCGATGATGCTTCAAACATTGCGGATTTGTTCTTTAGAGAAGTCGTTAGGTTGCATGGCATGCCTAGGACTATTGTTTCTGGTCGCGATGTTAAATTCTTGAGTTACTTTTGGAAGACTTTATGGGCTAAACTTGGCACAAAATTGTTGTTTTCTACTACTTGTCATCCTCAAACGGATGGACAAACTGAAGTTGTCAATAGAACTTTGGGAACACTTTTGCGTGCTATTCTTAAAAAGAACTTGGATTGACATTTCTATGGACTTTATTTTGGGGTTGCCTAGGACTAAGAAGGGGAGGGATTCTATTTTTGTTGTTGTGGATAGATTCTCTAAGATGGCACATTTTATAGCTTGTCATAAAACCGATGATGCTTCAAACATTGCGGATTTGTTCTTTAGAGAAGTCGTTAGGTTGCATGGCATGCCTAGGACTATTGTTTCTGGTCGCGATGTTAAATTCTTGAGTTACTTTTGGAAGACTTTATGGGCTAAACTTGGCACAAAATTGTTGTTTTCTACTACTTGTCATCCTCAAACGGATGGACAAACTGAAGTTGTCAATAGAACTTTGGGAACACTTTTGCGTGCTATTCTTAAAAAGAACTTGGATTGACATTTCTATGGACTTTATTTTGGGGTTGCCTAGGACTAAGAAGGGGAGGGATTCTATTTTTGTTGTTGTGGATAGATTCTCTAAGATGGCACATTTTATAGCTTGTCATAAAACCGATGATGCTTCAAACATTGCGGATTTGTTCTTTAGAGAAGTCGTTAGGTTGCATGGCATGCCTAGGACTATTGTTTCTGGTCGCGATGTTAAATTCTTGAGTTACTTTTGGAAGACTTTATGGGCTAAACTTGGCACAAAATTGTTGTTTTCTACTACTTGTCATCCTCAAACGGATGGACAAACTGAAGTTGTCAATAGAACTTTGGGAACACTTTTGCGTGCTATTCTTAAAAAGAACTTGGATTGACATTTCTATGGACTTTATTTTGGGGTTGCCTAGGACTAAGAAGGGGAGGGATTCTATTTTTGTTGTTGTGGATAGATTCTCTAAGATGGCACATTTTATAGCTTGTCATAAAACCGATGATGCTTCAAACATTGCGGATTTGTTCTTTAGAGAAGTCGTTAGGTTGCATGGCATGCCTAGGACTATTGTTTCTGGTCGCGATGTTAAATTCTTGAGTTACTTTTGGAAGACTTTATGGGCTAAACTTGGCACAAAATTGTTGTTTTCTACTACTTGTCATCCTCAAACGGATGGACAAACTGAAGTTGTCAATAGAACTTTGGGAACACTTTTGCGTGCTATTCTTAAAAAGAACTTGGATTGACATTTCTATGGACTTTATTTTGGGGTTGCCTAGGACTAAGAAGGGGAGGGATTCTATTTTTGTTGTTGTGGATAGATTCTCTAAGATGGCACATTTTATAGCTTGTCATAAAACCGATGATGCTTCAAACATTGCGGATTTGTTCTTTAGAGAAGTCGTTAGGTTGCATGGCATGCCTAGGACTATTGTTTCTGGTCGCGATGTTAAATTCTTGAGTTACTTTTGGAAGACTTTATGGGCTAAACTTGGCACAAAATTGTTGTTTTCTACTACTTGTCATCCTCAAACGGATGGACAAACTGAAGTTGTCAATAGAACTTTGGGAACACTTTTGCGTGCTATTCTTAAAAAGAACTTGGATTGACATTTCTATGGACTTTATTTTGGGGTTGCCTAGGACTAAGAAGGGGAGGGATTCTATTTTTGTTGTTGTGGATAGATTCTCTAAGATGGCACATTTTATAGCTTGTCATAAAACCGATGATGCTTCAAACATTGCGGATTTGTTCTTTAGAGAAGTCGTTAGGTTGCATGGCATGCCTAGGACTATTGTTTCTGGTCGCGATGTTAAATTCTTGAGTTACTTTTGGAAGACTTTATGGGCTAAACTTGGCACAAAATTGTTGTTTTCTACTACTTGTCATCCTCAAACGGATGGACAAACTGAAGTTGTCAATAGAACTTTGGGAACACTTTTGCGTGCTATTCTTAAAAAGAACTTGGATTGACATTTCTATGGACTTTATTTTGGGGTTGCCTAGGACTAAGAAGGGGAGGGATTCTATTTTTGTTGTTGTGGATAGATTCTCTAAGATGGCACATTTTATAGCTTGTCATAAAACCGATGATGCTTCAAACATTGCGGATTTGTTCTTTAGAGAAGTCGTTAGGTTGCATGGCATGCCTAGGACTATTGTTTCTGGTCGCGATGTTAAATTCTTGAGTTACTTTTGGAAGACTTTATGGGCTAAACTTGGCACAAAATTGTTGTTTTCTACTACTTGTCATCCTCAAACGGATGGACAAACTGAAGTTGTCAATAGAACTTTGGGAACACTTTTGCGTGCTATTCTTAAAAAGAACTTGGATTGACATTTCTATGGACTTTATTTTGGGGTTGCCTAGGACTAAGAAGGGGAGGGATTCTATTTTTGTTGTTGTGGATAGATTCTCTAAGATGGCACATTTTATAGCTTGTCATAAAACCGATGATGCTTCAAACATTGCGGATTTGTTCTTTAGAGAAGTCGTTAGGTTGCATGGCATGCCTAGGACTATTGTTTCTGGTCGCGATGTTAAATTCTTGAGTTACTTTTGGAAGACTTTATGGGCTAAACTTGGCACAAAATTGTTGTTTTCTACTACTTGTCATCCTCAAACGGATGGACAAACTGAAGTTGTCAATAGAACTTTGGGAACACTTTTGCGTGCTATTCTTAAAAAGAACTTGGATTGACATTTCTATGGACTTTATTTTGGGGTTGCCTAGGACTAAGAAGGGGAGGGATTCTATTTTTGTTGTTGTGGATAGATTCTCTAAGATGGCACATTTTATAGCTTGTCATAAAACCGATGATGCTTCAAACATTGCGGATTTGTTCTTTAGAGAAGTCGTTAGGTTGCATGGCATGCCTAGGACTATTGTTTCTGGTCGCGATGTTAAATTCTTGAGTTACTTTTGGAAGACTTTATGGGCTAAACTTGGCACAAAATTGTTGTTTTCTACTACTTGTCATCCTCAAACGGATGGACAAACTGAAGTTGTCAATAGAACTTTGGGAACACTTTTGCGTGCTATTCTTAAAAAGAACTTGGATTGACATTTCTATGGACTTTATTTTGGGGTTGCCTAGGACTAAGAAGGGGAGGGATTCTATTTTTGTTGTTGTGGATAGATTCTCTAAGATGGCACATTTTATAGCTTGTCATAAAACCGATGATGCTTCAAACATTGCGGATTTGTTCTTTAGAGAGTCGTTGGAAGACTTTATGGGCTAAACTTGGCACAAAATTGTTGTTTTCTACTACTTGTCATCCTCAAACGGATGGACAAACTGAAGTTGTCAATAGAACTTTGGGAACACTTTTGCGTGCTATTCTTAAAAAGAACTTGGATTGACATTTCTATGGACTTTATTTTGGGGTTGCCTAGGACTAAGAAGGGGAGGGATTCTATTTTTGTTGTTGTGGATAGATTCTCTAAGATGGCACATTTTATAGCTTGTCATAAAACCGATGATGCTTCAAACATTGCGGATTTGTTCTTTAGAGAAGTCGTTAGGTTGCATGGCATGCCTAGGACTATTGTTTCTGGTCGCGATGTTAAATTCTTGAGTTACTTTTGGAAGACTTTATGGGCTAAACTTGGCACAAAATTGTTGTTTTCTACTACTTGTCATCCTCAAACGGATGGACAAACTGAAGTTGTCAATAGAACTTTGGGAACACTTTTGCGTGCTATTCTTAAAAAGAACTTGGATTGACATTTCTATGGACTTTATTTTGGGGTTGCCTAGGACTAAGAAGGGGAGGGATTCTATTTTTGTTGTTGTGGATAGATTCTCTAAGATGGCACATTTTATAGCTTGTCATAAAACCGATGATGCTTCAAACATTGCGGATTTGTTCTTTAGAGAAGTCGTTAGGTTGCATGGCATGCCTAGGACTATTGTTTCTGGTCGCGATGTTAAATTCTTGAGTTACTTTTGGAAGACTTTATGGGCTAAACTTGGCACAAAATTGTTGTTTTCTACTACTTGTCATCCTCAAACGGATGGACAAACTGAAGTTGTCAATAGAACTTTGGGAACACTTTTGCGTGCTATTCTTAAAAAGAACTTGGATTGACATTTCTATGGACTTTATTTTGGGGTTGCCTAGGACTAAGAAGGGGAGGGATTCTATTTTTGTTGTTGTGGATAGATTCTCTAAGATGGCACATTTTATAGCTTGTCATAAAACCGATGATGCTTCAAACATTGCGGATTTGTTCTTTAGAGAAGTCGTTAGGTTGCATGGCATGCCTAGGACTATTGTTTCTGGTCGCGATGTTAAATTCTTGAGTTACTTTTGGAAGACTTTATGGGCTAAACTTGGCACAAAATTGTTGTTTTCTACTACTTGTCATCCTCAAACGGATGGACAAACTGAAGTTGTCAATAGAACTTTGGGAACACTTTTGCGTGCTATTCTTAAAAAGAACTTGGATTGACATTTCTATGGACTTTATTTTGGGGTTGCCTAGGACTAAGAAGGGGAGGGATTCTATTTTTGTTGTTGTGGATAGATTCTCTAAGATGGCACATTTTATAGCTTGTCATAAAACCGATGATGCTTCAAACATTGCGGATTTGTTCTTTAGAGAAGTCGTTAGGTTGCATGGCATGCCTAGGACTATTGTTTCTGGTCGCGATGTTAAATTCTTGAGTTACTTTTGGAAGACTTTATGGGCTAAACTTGGCACAAAATTGTTGTTTTCTACTACTTGTCATCCTCAAACGGATGGACAAACTGAAGTTGTCAATAGAACTTTGGGAACACTTTTGCGTGCTATTCTTAAAAAGAACTTGGATTGACATTTCTATGGACTTTATTTTGGGGTTGCCTAGGACTAAGAAGGGGAGGGATTCTATTTTTGTTGTTGTGGATAGATTCTCTAAGATGGCACATTTTATAGCTTGTCATAAAACCGATGATGCTTCAAACATTGCGGATTTGTTCTTTAGAGAAGTCGTTAGGTTGCATGGCATGCCTAGGACTATTGTTTCTGGTCGCGATGTTAAATTCTTGAGTTACTTTTGGAAGACTTTATGGGCTAAACTTGGCACAAAATTGTTGTTTTCTACTACTTGTCATCCTCAAACGGATGGACAAACTGAAGTTGTCAATAGAACTTTGGGAACACTTTTGCGTGCTATTCTTAAAAAGAACTTGGATTGACATTTCTATGGACTTTATTTTGGGGTTGCCTAGGACTAAGAAGGGGAGGGATTCTATTTTTGTTGTTGTGGATAGATTCTCTAAGATGGCACATTTTATAGCTTGTCATAAAACCGATGATGCTTCAAACATTGCGGATTTGTTCTTTAGAGAAGTCGTTAGGTTGCATGGCATGCCTAGGACTATTGTTTCTGGTCGCGATGTTAAATTCTTGAGTTACTTTTGGAAGACTTTATGGGCTAAACTTGGCACAAAATTGTTGTTTTCTACTACTTGTCATCCTCAAACGGATGGACAAACTGAAGTTGTCAATAGAACTTTGGGAACACTTTTGCGTGCTATTCTTAAAAAGAACTTGGATTGACATTTCTATGGACTTTATTTTGGGGTTGCCTAGGACTAAGAAGGGGAGGGATTCTATTTTTGTTGTTGTGGATAGATTCTCTAAGATGGCACATTTTATAGCTTGTCATAAAACCGATGATGCTTCAAACATTGCGGATTTGTTCTTTAGAGAAGTCGTTAGGTTGCATGGCATGCCTAGGACTATTGTTTCTGGTCGCGATGTTAAATTCTTGAGTTACTTTTGGAAGACTTTATGGGCTAAACTTGGCACAAAATTGTTGTTTTCTACTACTTGTCATCCTCAAACGGATGGACAAACTGAAGTTGTCAATAGAACTTTGGGAACACTTTTGCGTGCTATTCTTAAAAAGAACTTGGATTGACATTTCTATGGACTTTATTTTGGGGTTGCCTAGGACTAAGAAGGGGAGGGATTCTATTTTTGTTGTTGTGGATAGATTCTCTAAGATGGCACATTTTATAGCTTGTCATAAAACCGATGATGCTTCAAACATTGCGGATTTGTTCTTTAGAGAAGTCGTTAGGTTGCATGGCATGCCTAGGACTATTGTTTCTGGTCGCGATGTTAAATTCTTGAGTTACTTTTGGAAGACTTTATGGGCTAAACTTGGCACAAAATTGTTGTTTTCTACTACTTGTCATCCTCAAACGGATGGACAAACTGAAGTTGTCAATAGAACTTTGGGAACACTTTTGCGTGCTATTCTTAAAAAGAACTTGGATTGACATTTCTATGGACTTTATTTTGGGGTTGCCTAGGACTAAGAAGGGGAGGGATTCTATTTTTGTTGTTGTGGATAGATTCTCTAAGATGGCACATTTTATAGCTTGTCATAAAACCGATGATGCTTCAAACATTGCGGATTTGTTCTTTAGAGAAGTCGTTAGGTTGCATGGCATGCCTAGGACTATTGTTTCTGGTCGCGATGTTAAATTCTTGAGTTACTTTTGGAAGACTTTATGGGCTAAACTTGGCACAAAATTGTTGTTTTCTACTACTTGTCATCCTCAAACGGATGGACAAACTGAAGTTGTCAATAGAACTTTGGGAACACTTTTGCGTGCTATTCTTAAAAAGAACTTGGATTGACATTTCTATGGACTTTATTTTGGGGTTGCCTAGGACTAAGAAGGGGAGGGATTCTATTTTTGTTGTTGTGGATAGATTCTCTAAGATGGCACATTTTATAGCTTGTCATAAAACCGATGATGCTTCAAACATTGCGGATTTGTTCTTTAGAGAAGTCGTTAGGTTGCATGGCATGCCTAGGACTATTGTTTCTGGTCGCGATGTTAAATTCTTGAGTTACTTTTGGAAGACTTTATGGGCTAAACTTGGCACAAAATTGTTGTTTTCTACTACTTGTCATCCTCAAACGGATGGACAAACTGAAGTTGTCAATAGAACTTTGGGAACACTTTTGCGTGCTATTCTTAAAAAGAACTTGGATTGACATTTCTATGGACTTTATTTTGGGGTTGCCTAGGACTAAGAAGGGGAGGGATTCTATTTTTGTTGTTGTGGATAGATTCTCTAAGATGGCACATTTTATAGCTTGTCATAAAACCGATGATGCTTCAAACATTGCGGATTTGTTCTTTAGAGAAGTCGTTAGGTTGCATGGCATGCCTAGGACTATTGTTTCTGGTCGCGATGTTAAATTCTTGAGTTACTTTTGGAAGACTTTATGGGCTAAACTTGGCACAAAATTGTTGTTTTCTACTACTTGTCATCCTCAAACGGATGGACAAACTGAAGTTGTCAATAGAACTTTGGGAACACTTTTGCGTGCTATTCTTAAAAAGAACTTGGATTGACATTTCTATGGACTTTATTTTGGGGTTGCCTAGGACTAAGAAGGGGAGGGATTCTATTTTTGTTGTTGTGGATAGATTCTCTAAGATGGCACATTTTATAGCTTGTCATAAAACCGATGATGCTTCAAACATTGCGGATTTGTTCTTTAGAGAAGTCGTTAGGTTGCATGGCATGCCTAGGACTATTGTTTCTGGTCGCGATGTTAAATTCTTGAGTTACTTTTGGAAGACTTTATGGGCTAAACTTGGCACAAAATTGTTGTTTTCTACTACTTGTCATCCTCAAACGGATGGACAAACTGAAGTTGTCAATAGAACTTTGGGAACACTTTTGCGTGCTATTCTTAAAAAGAACTTGGATTGACATTTCTATGGACTTTATTTTGGGGTTGCCTAGGACTAAGAAGGGGAGGGATTCTATTTTTGTTGTTGTGGATAGATTCTCTAAGATGGCACATTTTATAGCTTGTCATAAAACCGATGATGCTTCAAACATTGCGGATTTGTTCTTTAGAGAAGTCGTTAGGTTGCATGGCATGCCTAGGACTATTGTTTCTGGTCGCGATGTTAAATTCTTGAGTTACTTTTGGAAGACTTTATGGGCTAAACTTGGCACAAAATTGTTGTTTTCTACTACTTGTCATCCTCAAACGGATGGACAAACTGAAGTTGTCAATAGAACTTTGGGAACACTTTTGCGTGCTATTCTTAAAAAGAACTTGGATTGACATTTCTATGGACTTTATTTTGGGGTTGCCTAGGACTAAGAAGGGGAGGGATTCTATTTTTGTTGTTGTGGATAGATTCTCTAAGATGGCACATTTTATAGCTTGTCATAAAACCGATGATGCTTCAAACATTGCGGATTTGTTCTTTAGAGAAGTCGTTAGGTTGCATGGCATGCCTAGGACTATTGTTTCTGGTCGCGATGTTAAATTCTTGAGTTACTTTTGGAAGACTTTATGGGCTAAACTTGGCACAAAATTGTTGTTTTCTACTACTTGTCATCCTCAAACGGATGGACAAACTGAAGTTGTCAATAGAACTTTGGGAACACTTTTGCGTGCTATTCTTAAAAAGAACTTGGATTGACATTTCTATGGACTTTATTTTGGGGTTGCCTAGGACTAAGAAGGGGAGGGATTCTATTTTTGTTGTTGTGGATAGATTCTCTAAGATGGCACATTTTATAGCTTGTCATAAAACCGATGATGCTTCAAACATTGCGGATTTGTTCTTTAGAGAAGTCGTTAGGTTGCATGGCATGCCTAGGACTATTGTTTCTGGTCGCGATGTTAAATTCTTGAGTTACTTTTGGAAGACTTTATGGGCTAAACTTGGCACAAAATTGTTGTTTTCTACTACTTGTCATCCTCAAACGGATGGACAAACTGAAGTTGTCAATAGAACTTTGGGAACACTTTTGCGTGCTATTCTTAAAAAGAACTTGGATTGACATTTCTATGGACTTTATTTTGGGGTTGCCTAGGACTAAGAAGGGGAGGGATTCTATTTTTGTTGTTGTGGATAGATTCTCTAAGATGGCACATTTTATAGCTTGTCATAAAACCGATGATGCTTCAAACATTGCGGATTTGTTCTTTAGAGAAGTCGTTAGGTTGCATGGCATGCCTAGGACTATTGTTTCTGGTCGCGATGTTAAATTCTTGAGTTACTTTTGGAAGACTTTATGGGCTAAACTTGGCACAAAATTGTTGTTTTCTACTACTTGTCATCCTCAAACGGATGGACAAACTGAAGTTGTCAATAGAACTTTGGGAACACTTTTGCGTGCTATTCTTAAAAAGAACTTGGATTGACATTTCTATGGACTTTATTTTGGGGTTGCCTAGGACTAAGAAGGGGAGGGATTCTATTTTTGTTGTTGTGGATAGATTCTCTAAGATGGCACATTTTATAGCTTGTCATAAAACCGATGATGCTTCAAACATTGCGGATTTGTTCTTTAGAGAAGTCGTTAGGTTGCATGGCATGCCTAGGACTATTGTTTCTGGTCGCGATGTTAAATTCTTGAGTTACTTTTGGAAGACTTTATGGGCTAAACTTGGCACAAAATTGTTGTTTTCTACTACTTGTCATCCTCAAACGGATGGACAAACTGAAGTTGTCAATAGAACTTTGGGAACACTTTTGCGTGCTATTCTTAAAAAGAACTTGGATTGACATTTCTATGGACTTTATTTTGGGGTTGCCTAGGACTAAGAAGGGGAGGGATTCTATTTTTGTTGTTGTGGATAGATTCTCTAAGATGGCACATTTTATAGCTTGTCATAAAACCGATGATGCTTCAAACATTGCGGATTTGTTCTTTAGAGAAGTCGTTAGGTTGCATGGCATGCCTAGGACTATTGTTTCTGGTCGCGATGTTAAATTCTTGAGTTACTTTTGGAAGACTTTATGGGCTAAACTTGGCACAAAATTGTTGTTTTCTACTACTTGTCATCCTCAAACGGATGGACAAACTGAAGTTGTCAATAGAACTTTGGGAACACTTTTGCGTGCTATTCTTAAAAAGAACTTGGATTGACATTTCTATGGACTTTATTTTGGGGTTGCCTAGGACTAAGAAGGGGAGGGATTCTATTTTTGTTGTTGTGGATAGATTCTCTAAGATGGCACATTTTATAGCTTGTCATAAAACCGATGATGCTTCAAACATTGCGGATTTGTTCTTTAGAGAAGTCGTTAGGTTGCATGGCATGCCTAGGACTATTGTTTCTGGTCGCGATGTTAAATTCTTGAGTTACTTTTGGAAGACTTTATGGGCTAAACTTGGCACAAAATTGTTGTTTTCTACTACTTGTCATCCTCAAACGGATGGACAAACTGAAGTTGTCAATAGAACTTTGGGAACACTTTTGCGTGCTATTCTTAAAAAGAACTTGGATTGACATTTCTATGGACTTTATTTTGGGGTTGCCTAGGACTAAGAAGGGGAGGGATTCTATTTTTGTTGTTGTGGATAGATTCTCTAAGATGGCACATTTTATAGCTTGTCATAAAACCGATGATGCTTCAAACATTGCGGATTTGTTCTTTAGAGAAGTCGTTAGGTTGCATGGCATGCCTAGGACTATTGTTTCTGGTCGCGATGTTAAATTCTTGAGTTACTTTTGGAAGACTTTATGGGCTAAACTTGGCACAAAATTGTTGTTTTCTACTACTTGTCATCCTCAAACGGATGGACAAACTGAAGTTGTCAATAGAACTTTGGGAACACTTTTGCGTGCTATTCTTAAAAAGAACTTGGATTGACATTTCTATGGACTTTATTTTGGGGTTGCCTAGGACTAAGAAGGGGAGGGATTCTATTTTTGTTGTTGTGGATAGATTCTCTAAGATGGCACATTTTATAGCTTGTCATAAAACCGATGATGCTTCAAACATTGCGGATTTGTTCTTTAGAGAAGTCGTTAGGTTGCATGGCATGCCTAGGACTATTGTTTCTGGTCGCGATGTTAAATTCTTGAGTTACTTTTGGAAGACTTTATGGGCTAAACTTGGCACAAAATTGTTGTTTTCTACTACTTGTCATCCTCAAACGGATGGACAAACTGAAGTTGTCAATAGAACTTTGGGAACACTTTTGCGTGCTATTCTTAAAAAGAACTTGGATTGACATTTCTATGGACTTTATTTTGGGGTTGCCTAGGACTAAGAAGGGGAGGGATTCTATTTTTGTTGTTGTGGATAGATTCTCTAAGATGGCACATTTTATAGCTTGTCATAAAACCGATGATGCTTCAAACATTGCGGATTTGTTCTTTAGAGAAGTCGTTAGGTTGCATGGCATGCCTAGGACTATTGTTTCTGGTCGCGATGTTAAATTCTTGAGTTACTTTTGGAAGACTTTATGGGCTAAACTTGGCACAAAATTGTTGTTTTCTACTACTTGTCATCCTCAAACGGATGGACAAACTGAAGTTGTCAATAGAACTTTGGGAACACTTTTGCGTGCTATTCTTAAAAAGAACTTGGATTGACATTTCTATGGACTTTATTTTGGGGTTGCCTAGGACTAAGAAGGGGAGGGATTCTATTTTTGTTGTTGTGGATAGATTCTCTAAGATGGCACATTTTATAGCTTGTCATAAAACCGATGATGCTTCAAACATTGCGGATTTGTTCTTTAGAGAAGTCGTTAGGTTGCATGGCATGCCTAGGACTATTGTTTCTGGTCGCGATGTTAAATTCTTGAGTTACTTTTGGAAGACTTTATGGGCTAAACTTGGCACAAAATTGTTGTTTTCTACTACTTGTCATCCTCAAACGGATGGACAAACTGAAGTTGTCAATAGAACTTTGGGAACACTTTTGCGTGCTATTCTTAAAAAGAACTTGGATTGACATTTCTATGGACTTTATTTTGGGGTTGCCTAGGACTAAGAAGGGGAGGGATTCTATTTTTGTTGTTGTGGATAGATTCTCTAAGATGGCACATTTTATAGCTTGTCATAAAACCGATGATGCTTCAAACATTGCGGATTTGTTCTTTAGAGAAGTCGTTAGGTTGCATGGCATGCCTAGGACTATTGTTTCTGGTCGCGATGTTAAATTCTTGAGTTACTTTTGGAAGACTTTATGGGCTAAACTTGGCACAAAATTGTTGTTTTCTACTACTTGTCATCCTCAAACGGATGGACAAACTGAAGTTGTCAATAGAACTTTGGGAACACTTTTGCGTGCTATTCTTAAAAAGAACTTGGATTGACATTTCTATGGACTTTATTTTGGGGTTGCCTAGGACTAAGAAGGGGAGGGATTCTATTTTTGTTGTTGTGGATAGATTCTCTAAGATGGCACATTTTATAGCTTGTCATAAAACCGATGATGCTTCAAACATTGCGGATTTGTTCTTTAGAGAAGTCGTTAGGTTGCATGGCATGCCTAGGACTATTGTTTCTGGTCGCGATGTTAAATTCTTGAGTTACTTTTGGAAGACTTTATGGGCTAAACTTGGCACAAAATTGTTGTTTTCTACTACTTGTCATCCTCAAACGGATGGACAAACTGAAGTTGTCAATAGAACTTTGGGAACACTTTTGCGTGCTATTCTTAAAAAGAACTTGGATTGACATTTCTATGGACTTTATTTTGGGGTTGCCTAGGACTAAGAAGGGGAGGGATTCTATTTTTGTTGTTGTGGATAGATTCTCTAAGATGGCACATTTTATAGCTTGTCATAAAACCGATGATGCTTCAAACATTGCGGATTTGTTCTTTAGAGAAGTCGTTAGGTTGCATGGCATGCCTAGGACTATTGTTTCTGGTCGCGATGTTAAATTCTTGAGTTACTTTTGGAAGACTTTATGGGCTAAACTTGGCACAAAATTGTTGTTTTCTACTACTTGTCATCCTCAAACGGATGGACAAACTGAAGTTGTCAATAGAACTTTGGGAACACTTTTGCGTGCTATTCTTAAAAAGAACTTGGATTGACATTTCTATGGACTTTATTTTGGGGTTGCCTAGGACTAAGAAGGGGAGGGATTCTATTTTTGTTGTTGTGGATAGATTCTCTAAGATGGCACATTTTATAGCTTGTCATGGCATGCCTAGGACTATTGTTTCTGGTCGCGATGTTAAATTCTTGAGTTACTTTTGGAAGACTTTATGGGCTAAACTTGGCACAAAATTGTTGTTTTCTACTACTTGTCATCCTCAAACGGATGGACAAACTGAAGTTGTCAATAGAACTTTGGGAACACTTTTGCGTGCTATTCTTAAAAAGAACTTGGATTGACATTTCTATGGACTTTATTTTGGGGTTGCCTAGGACTAAGAAGGGGAGGGATTCTATTTTTGTTGTTGTGGATAGATTCTCTAAGATGGCACATTTTATAGCTTGTCATAAAACCGATGATGCTTCAAACATTGCGGATTTGTTCTTTAGAGAAGTCGTTAGGTTGCATGGCATGCCTAGGACTATTGTTTCTGGTCGCGATGTTAAATTCTTGAGTTACTTTTGGAAGACTTTATGGGCTAAACTTGGCACAAAATTGTTGTTTTCTACTACTTGTCATCCTCAAACGGATGGACAAACTGAAGTTGTCAATAGAACTTTGGGAACACTTTTGCGTGCTATTCTTAAAAAGAACTTGGATTGACATTTCTATGGACTTTATTTTGGGGTTGCCTAGGACTAAGAAGGGGAGGGATTCTATTTTTGTTGTTGTGGATAGATTCTCTAAGATGGCACATTTTATAGCTTGTCATAAAACCGATGATGCTTCAAACATTGCGGATTTGTTCTTTAGAGAAGTCGTTAGGTTGCATGGCATGCCTAGGACTATTGTTTCTGGTCGCGATGTTAAATTCTTGAGTTACTTTTGGAAGACTTTATGGGCTAAACTTGGCACAAAATTGTTGTTTTCTACTACTTGTCATCCTCAAACGGATGGACAAACTGAAGTTGTCAATAGAACTTTGGGAACACTTTTGCGTGCTATTCTTAAAAAGAACTTGGATTGACATTTCTATGGACTTTATTTTGGGGTTGCCTAGGACTAAGAAGGGGAGGGATTCTATTTTTGTTGTTGTGGATAGATTCTCTAAGATGGCACATTTTATAGCTTGTCATAAAACCGATGATGCTTCAAACATTGCGGATTTGTTCTTTAGAGAAGTCGTTAGGTTGCATGGCATGCCTAGGACTATTGTTTCTGGTCGCGATGTTAAATTCTTGAGTTACTTTTGGAAGACTTTATGGGCTAAACTTGGCACAAAATTGTTGTTTTCTACTACTTGTCATCCTCAAACGGATGGACAAACTGAAGTTGTCAATAGAACTTTGGGAACACTTTTGCGTGCTATTCTTAAAAAGAACTTGGATTGACATTTCTATGGACTTTATTTTGGGGTTGCCTAGGACTAAGAAGGGGAGGGATTCTATTTTTGTTGTTGTGGATAGATTCTCTAAGATGGCACATTTTATAGCTTGTCATAAAACCGATGATGCTTCAAACATTGCGGATTTGTTCTTTAGAGAAGTCGTTAGGTTGCATGGCATGCCTAGGACTATTGTTTCTGGTCGCGATGTTAAATTCTTGAGTTACTTTTGGAAGACTTTATGGGCTAAACTTGGCACAAAATTGTTGTTTTCTACTACTTGTCATCCTCAAACGGATGGACAAACTG
Organism: Primulina eburnea; assembly: GCF_022965805.1. NCBI lineage: Eukaryota > Viridiplantae > Streptophyta > Magnoliopsida > Lamiales > Gesneriaceae > Primulina > Primulina eburnea. The sequence goes on from NW_027331245.1 coordinate 168,586, forward strand.
AAGTTGTCAATAGAACTTTGGGAACACTTTTGCGTGCTATTCTTAAAAAGAACTTGGATTGACATTTCTATGGACTTTATTTTGGGGTTGCCTAGGACTAAGAAGGGGAGGGATTCTATTTTTGTTGTTGTGGATAGATTCTCTAAGATGGCACATTTTATAGCTTGTCATAAAACCGATGATGCTTCAAACATTGCGGATTTGTTCTTTAGAGAAGTCGTTAGGTTGCATGGCATGCCTAGGACTATTGTTTCTGGTCGCGATGTTAAATTCTTGAGTTACTTTTGGAAGACTTTATGGGCTAAACTTGGCACAAAATTGTTGTTTTCTACTACTTGTCATCCTCAAACGGATGGACAAACTGAAGTTGTCAATAGAACTTTGGGAACACTTTTGCGTGCTATTCTTAAAAAGAACTTGGATTGACATTTCTATGGACTTTATTTTGGGGTTGCCTAGGACTAAGAAGGGGAGGGATTCTATTTTTGTTGTTGTGGATAGATTCTCTAAGATGGCACATTTTATAGCTTGTCATAAAACCGATGATGCTTCAAACATTGCGGATTTGTTCTTTAGAGAAGTCGTTAGGTTGCATGGCATGCCTAGGACTATTGTTTCTGGTCGCGATGTTAAATTCTTGAGTTACTTTTGGAAGACTTTATGGGCTAAACTTGGCACAAAATTGTTGTTTTCTACTACTTGTCATCCTCAAACGGATGGACAAACTGAAGTTGTCAATAGAACTTTGGGAACACTTTTGCGTGCTATTCTTAAAAAGAACTTGGATTGACATTTCTATGGACTTTATTTTGGGGTTGCCTAGGACTAAGAAGGGGAGGGATTCTATTTTTGTTGTTGTGGATAGATTCTCTAAGATGGCACATTTTATAGCTTGTCATAAAACCGATGATGCTTCAAACATTGCGGATTTGTTCTTTAGAGAAGTCGTTAGGTTGCATGGCATGCCTAGGACTATTGTTTCTGGTCGCGATGTTAAATTCTTGAGTTACTTTTGGAAGACTTTATGGGCTAAACTTGGCACAAAATTGTTGTTTTCTACTACTTGTCATCCTCAAACGGATGGACAAACTGAAGTTGTCAATAGAACTTTGGGAACACTTTTGCGTGCTATTCTTAAAAAGAACTTGGATTGACATTTCTATGGACTTTATTTTGGGGTTGCCTAGGACTAAGAAGGGGAGGGATTCTATTTTTGTTGTTGTGGATAGATTCTCTAAGATGGCACATTTTATAGCTTGTCATAAAACCGATGATGCTTCAAACATTGCGGATTTGTTCTTTAGAGAAGTCGTTAGGTTGCATGGCATGCCTAGGACTATTGTTTCTGGTCGCGATGTTAAATTCTTGAGTTACTTTTGGAAGACTTTATGGGCTAAACTTGGCACAAAATTGTTGTTTTCTACTACTTGTCATCCTCAAACGGATGGACAAACTGAAGTTGTCAATAGAACTTTGGGAACACTTTTGCGTGCTATTCTTAAAAAGAACTTGGATTGACATTTCTATGGACTTTATTTTGGGGTTGCCTAGGACTAAGAAGGGGAGGGATTCTATTTTTGTTGTTGTGGATAGATTCTCTAAGATGGCACATTTTATAGCTTGTCATAAAACCGATGATGCTTCAAACATTGCGGATTTGTTCTTTAGAGAAGTCGTTAGGTTGCATGGCATGCCTAGGACTATTGTTTCTGGTCGCGATGTTAAATTCTTGAGTTACTTTTGGAAGACTTTATGGGCTAAACTTGGCACAAAATTGTTGTTTTCTACTACTTGTCATCCTCAAACGGATGGACAAACTGAAGTTGTCAATAGAACTTTGGGAACACTTTTGCGTGCTATTCTTAAAAAGAACTTGGATTGACATTTCTATGGACTTTATTTTGGGGTTGCCTAGGACTAAGAAGGGGAGGGATTCTATTTTTGTTGTTGTGGATAGATTCTCTAAGATGGCACATTTTATAGCTTGTCATAAAACCGATGATGCTTCAAACATTGCGGATTTGTTCTTTAGAGAAGTCGTTAGGTTGCATGGCATGCCTAGGACTATTGTTTCTGGTCGCGATGTTAAATTCTTGAGTTACTTTTGGAAGACTTTATGGGCTAAACTTGGCACAAAATTGTTGTTTTCTACTACTTGTCATCCTCAAACGGATGGACAAACTGAAGTTGTCAATAGAACTTTGGGAACACTTTTGCGTGCTATTCTTAAAAAGAACTTGGATTGACATTTCTATGGACTTTATTTTGGGGTTGCCTAGGACTAAGAAGGGGAGGGATTCTATTTTTGTTGTTGTGGATAGATTCTCTAAGATGGCACATTTTATAGCTTGTCATAAAACCGATGATGCTTCAAACATTGCGGATTTGTTCTTTAGAGAAGTCGTTAGGTTGCATGGCATGCCTAGGACTATTGTTTCTGGTCGCGATGTTAAATTCTTGAGTTACTTTTGGAAGACTTTATGGGCTAAACTTGGCACAAAATTGTTGTTTTCTACTACTTGTCATCCTCAAACGGATGGACAAACTGAAGTTGTCAATAGAACTTTGGGAACACTTTTGCGTGCTATTCTTAAAAGAACTTGGATTGACATTTCTATGGACTTTATTTTGGGGTTGCCTAGGACTAAGAAGGGGAGGGATTCTATTTTTGTTGTTGTGGATAGATTCTCTAAGATGGCACATTTTATAGCTTGTCATAAAACCGATGATGCTTCAAACATTGCGGATTTGTTCTTTAGAGAAGTCGTTAGGTTGCATGGCATGCCTAGGACTATTGTTTCTGGTCGCGATGTTAAATTCTTGAGTTACTTTTGGAAGACTTTATGGGCTAAACTTGGCACAAAATTGTTGTTTTCTACTACTTGTCATCCTCAAACGGATGGACAAACTGAAGTTGTCAATAGAACTTTGGGAACACTTTTGCGTGCTATTCTTAAAAAGAACTTGGATTGACATTTCTATGGACTTTATTTTGGGGTTGCCTAGGACTAAGAAGGGGAGGGATTCTATTTTTGTTGTTGTGGATAGATTCTCTAAGATGGCACATTTTATAGCTTGTCATAAAACCGATGATGCTTCAAACATTGCGGATTTGTTCTTTAGAGAAGTCGTTAGGTTGCATGGCATGCCTAGGACTATTGTTTCTGGTCGCGATGTTAAATTCTTGAGTTACTTTTGGAAGACTTTATGGGCTAAACTTGGCACAAAATTGTTGTTTTCTACTACTTGTCATCCTCAAACGGATGGACAAACTGAAGTTGTCAATAGAACTTTGGGAACACTTTTGCGTGCTATTCTTAAAAGAACTTGGATTGACATTTCTATGGACTTTATTTTGGGGTTGCCTAGGACTAAGAAGGGGAGGGATTCTATTTTTGTTGTTGTGGATAGATTCTCTAAGATGGCACATTTTATAGCTTGTCATAAAACCGATGATGCTTCAAACATTGCGGATTTGTTCTTTAGAGAAGTCGTTAGGTTGCATGGCATGCCTAGGACTATTGTTTCTGGTCGCGATGTTAAATTCTTGAGTTACTTTTGGAAGACTTTATGGGCTAAACTTGGCACAAAATTGTTGTTTTCTACTACTTGTCATCCTCAAACGGATGGACAAACTGAAGTTGTCAATAGAACTTTGGGAACACTTTTGCGTGCTATTCTTAAAAAGAACTTGGATTGACATTTCTATGGACTTTATTTTGGGGTTGCCTAGGACTAAGAAGGGGAGGGATTCTATTTTTGTTGTTGTGGATAGATTCTCTAAGATGGCACATTTTATAGCTTGTCATAAAACCGATGATGCTTCAAACATTGCGGATTTGTTCTTTAGAGAAGTCGTTAGGTTGCATGGCATGCCTAGGACTATTGTTTCTGGTCGCGATGTTAAATTCTTGAGTTACTTTTGGAAGACTTTATGGGCTAAACTTGGCACAAAATTGTTGTTTTCTACTACTTGTCATCCTCAAACGGATGGACAAACTGAAGTTGTCAATAGAACTTTGGGAACACTTTTGCGTGCTATTCTTAAAAAGAACTTGGATTGACATTTCTATGGACTTTATTTTGGGGTTGCCTAGGACTAAGAAGGGGAGGGATTCTATTTTTGTTGTTGTGGATAGATTCTCTAAGATGGCACATTTTATAGCTTGTCATAAAACCGATGATGCTTCAAACATTGCGGATTTGTTCTTTAGAGAAGTCGTTAGGTTGCATGGCATGCCTAGGACTATTGTTTCTGGTCGCGATGTTAAATTCTTGAGTTACTTTTGGAAGACTTTATGGGCTAAACTTGGCACAAAATTGTTGTTTTCTACTACTTGTCATCCTCAAACGGATGGACAAACTGAAGTTGTCAATAGAACTTTGGGAACACTTTTGCGTGCTATTCTTAAAAAGAACTTGGATTGACATTTCTATGGACTTTATTTTGGGGTTGCCTAGGACTAAGAAGGGGAGGGATTCTATTTTTGTTGTTGTGGATAGATTCTCTAAGATGGCACATTTTATAGCTTGTCATAAAACCGATGATGCTTCAAACATTGCGGATTTGTTCTTTAGAGAAGTCGTTAGGTTGCATGGCATGCCTAGGACTATTGTTTCTGGTCGCGATGTTAAATTCTTGAGTTACTTTTGGAAGACTTTATGGGCTAAACTTGGCACAAAATTGTTGTTTTCTACTACTTGTCATCCTCAAACGGATGGACAAACTGAAGTTGTCAATAGAACTTTGGGAACACTTTTGCGTGCTATTCTTAAAAAGAACTTGGATTGACATTTCTATGGACTTTATTTTGGGGTTGCCTAGGACTAAGAAGGGGAGGGATTCTATTTTTGTTGTTGTGGATAGATTCTCTAAGATGGCACATTTTATAGCTTGTCATAAAACCGATGATGCTTCAAACATTGCGGATTTGTTCTTTAGAGAAGTCGTTAGGTTGCATGGCATGCCTAGGACTATTGTTTCTGGTCGCGATGTTAAATTCTTGAGTTACTTTTGGAAGACTTTATGGGCTAAACTTGGCACAAAATTGTTGTTTTCTACTACTTGTCATCCTCAAACGGATGGACAAACTGAAGTTGTCAATAGAACTTTGGGAACACTTTTGCGTGCTATTCTTAAAAAGAACTTGGATTGACATTTCTATGGACTTTATTTTGGGGTTGCCTAGGACTAAGAAGGGGAGGGATTCTATTTTTGTTGTTGTGGATAGATTCTCTAAGATGGCACATTTTATAGCTTGTCATAAAACCGATGATGCTTCAAACATTGCGGATTTGTTCTTTAGAGAAGTCGTTAGGTTGCATGGCATGCCTAGGACTATTGTTTCTGGTCGCGATGTTAAATTCTTGAGTTACTTTTGGAAGACTTTATGGGCTAAACTTGGCACAAAATTGTTGTTTTCTACTACTTGTCATCCTCAAACGGATGGACAAACTGAAGTTGTCAATAGAACTTTGGGAACACTTTTGCGTGCTATTCTTAAAAAGAACTTGGATTGACATTTCTATGGACTTTATTTTGGGGTTGCCTAGGACTAAGAAGGGGAGGGATTCTATTTTTGTTGTTGTGGATAGATTCTCTAAGATGGCACATTTTATAGCTTGTCATAAAACCGATGATGCTTCAAACATTGCGGATTTGTTCTTTAGAGAAGTCGTTAGGTTGCATGGCATGCCTAGGACTATTGTTTCTGGTCGCGATGTTAAATTCTTGAGTTACTTTTGGAAGACTTTATGGGCTAAACTTGGCACAAAATTGTTGTTTTCTACTACTTGTCATCCTCAAACGGATGGACAAACTGAAGTTGTCAATAGAACTTTGGGAACACTTTTGCGTGCTATTCTTAAAAAGAACTTGGATTGACATTTCTATGGACTTTATTTTGGGGTTGCCTAGGACTAAGAAGGGGAGGGATTCTATTTTTGTTGTTGTGGATAGATTCTCTAAGATGGCACATTTTATAGCTTGTCATAAAACCGATGATGCTTCAAACATTGCGGATTTGTTCTTTAGAGAAGTCGTTAGGTTGCATGGCATGCCTAGGACTATTGTTTCTGGTCGCGATGTTAAATTCTTGAGTTACTTTTGGAAGACTTTATGGGCTAAACTTGGCACAAAATTGTTGTTTTCTACTACTTGTCATCCTCAAACGGATGGACAAACTGAAGTTGTCAATAGAACTTTGGGAACACTTTTGCGTGCTATTCTTAAAAAGAACTTGGATTGACATTTCTATGGACTTTATTTTGGGGTTGCCTAGGACTAAGAAGGGGAGGGATTCTATTTTTGTTGTTGTGGATAGATTCTCTAAGATGGCACATTTTATAGCTTGTCATAAAACCGATGATGCTTCAAACATTGCGGATTTGTTCTTTAGAGAAGTCGTTAGGTTGCATGGCATGCCTAGGACTATTGTTTCTGGTCGCGATGTTAAATTCTTGAGTTACTTTTGGAAGACTTTATGGGCTAAACTTGGCACAAAATTGTTGTTTTCTACTACTTGTCATCCTCAAACGGATGGACAAACTGAAGTTGTCAATAGAACTTTGGGAACACTTTTGCGTGCTATTCTTAAAAAGAACTTGGATTGACATTTCTATGGACTTTATTTTGGGGTTGCCTAGGACTAAGAAGGGGAGGGATTCTATTTTTGTTGTTGTGGATAGATTCTCTAAGATGGCACATTTTATAGCTTGTCATAAAACCGATGATGCTTCAAACATTGCGGATTTGTTCTTTAGAGAAGTCGTTAGGTTGCATGGCATGCCTAGGACTATTGTTTCTGGTCGCGATGTTAAATTCTTGAGTTACTTTGGAAGACTTTATGGGCTAAACTTGGCACAAAATTGTTGTTTTCTACTACTTGTCATCCTCAAACGGATGGACAAACTGAAGTTGTCAATAGAACTTTGGGAACACTTTTGCGTGCTATTCTTAAAAAGAACTTGGATTGACATTTCTATGGACTTTATTTTGGGGTTGCCTAGGACTAAGAAGGGGAGGGATTCTATTTTTGTTGTTGTGGATAGATTCTCTAAGATGGCACATTTTATAGCTTGTCATAAAACCGATGATGCTTCAAACATTGCGGATTTGTTCTTTAGAGAAGTCGTTAGGTTGCATGGCATGCCTAGGACTATTGTTTCTGGTCGCGATGTTAAATTCTTGAGTTACTTTTGGAAGACTTTATGGGCTAAACTTGGCACAAAATTGTTGTTTTCTACTACTTGTCATCCTCAAACGGATGGACAAACTGAAGTTGTCAATAGAACTTTGGGAACACTTTTGCGTGCTATTCTTAAAAAGAACTTGGATTGACATTTCTATGGACTTTATTTTGGGGTTGCCTAGGACTAAGAAGGGGAGGGATTCTATTTTTGTTGTTGTGGATAGATTCTCTAAGATGGCACATTTTATAGCTTGTCATAAAACCGATGATGCTTCAAACATTGCGGATTTGTTCTTTAGAGAAGTCGTTAGGTTGCATGGCATGCCTAGGACTATTGTTTCTGGTCGCGATGTTAAATTCTTGAGTTACTTTTGGAAGACTTTATGGGCTAAACTTGGCACAAAATTGTTGTTTTCTACTACTTGTCATCCTCAAACGGATGGACAAACTGAAGTTGTCAATAGAACTTTGGGAACACTTTTGCGTGCTATTCTTAAAAAGAACTTGGATTGACATTTCTATGGACTTTATTTTGGGGTTGCCTAGGACTAAGAAGGGGAGGGATTCTATTTTTGTTGTTGTGGATAGATTCTCTAAGATGGCACATTTTATAGCTTGTCATAAAACCGATGATGCTTCAAACATTGCGGATTTGTTCTTTAGAGAAGTCGTTAGGTTGCATGGCATGCCTAGGACTATTGTTTCTGGTCGCGATGTTAAATTCTTGAGTTACTTTTGGAAGACTTTATGGGCTAAACTTGGCACAAAATTGTTGTTTTCTACTACTTGTCATCCTCAAACGGATGGACAAACTGAAGTTGTCAATAGAACTTTGGGAACACTTTTGCGTGCTATTCTTAAAAAGAACTTGGATTGACATTTCTATGGACTTTATTTTGGGGTTGCCTAGGACTAAGAAGGGGAGGGATTCTATTTTTGTTGTTGTGGATAGATTCTCTAAGATGGCACATTTTATAGCTTGTCATAAAACCGATGATGCTTCAAACATTGCGGATTTGTTCTTTAGAGAAGTCGTTAGGTTGCATGGCATGCCTAGGACTATTGTTTCTGGTCGCGATGTTAAATTCTTGAGTTACTTTTGGAAGACTTTATGGGCTAAACTTGGCACAAAATTGTTGTTTTCTACTACTTGTCATCCTCAAACGGATGGACAAACTGAAGTTGTCAATAGAACTTTGGGAACACTTTTGCGTGCTATTCTTAAAAAGAACTTGGATTGACATTTCTATGGACTTTATTTTGGGGTTGCCTAGGACTAAGAAGGGGAGGGATTCTATTTTTGTTGTTGTGGATAGATTCTCTAAGATGGCACATTTTATAGCTTGTCATAAAACCGATGATGCTTCAAACATTGCGGATTTGTTCTTTAGAGAAGTCGTTAGGTTGCATGGCATGCCTAGGACTATTGTTTCTGGTCGCGATGTTAAATTCTTGAGTTACTTTTGGAAGACTTTATGGGCTAAACTTGGCACAAAATTGTTGTTTTCTACTACTTGTCATCCTCAAACGGATGGACAAACTGAAGTTGTCAATAGAACTTTGGGAACACTTTTGCGTGCTATTCTTAAAAAGAACTTGGATTGACATTTCTATGGACTTTATTTTGGGGTTGCCTAGGACTAAGAAGGGGAGGGATTCTATTTTTGTTGTTGTGGATAGATTCTCTAAGATGGCACATTTTATAGCTTGTCATAAAACCGATGATGCTTCAAACATTGCGGATTTGTTCTTTAGAGAAGTCGTTAGGTTGCATGGCATGCCTAGGACTATTGTTTCTGGTCGCGATGTTAAATTCTTGAGTTACTTTTGGAAGACTTTATGGGCTAAACTTGGCACAAAATTGTTGTTTTCTACTACTTGTCATCCTCAAACGGATGGACAAACTGAAGTTGTCAATAGAACTTTGGGAACACTTTTGCGTGCTATTCTTAAAAAGAACTTGGATTGACATTTCTATGGACTTTATTTTGGGGTTGCCTAGGACTAAGAAGGGGAGGGATTCTATTTTTGTTGTTGTGGATAGATTCTCTAAGATGGCACATTTTATAGCTTGTCATAAAACCGATGATGCTTCAAACATTGCGGATTTGTTCTTTAGAGAAGTCGTTAGGTTGCATGGCATGCCTAGGACTATTGTTTCTGGTCGCGATGTTAAATTCTTGAGTTACTTTTGGAAGACTTTATGGGCTAAACTTGGCACAAAATTGTTGTTTTCTACTACTTGTCATCCTCAAACGGATGGACAAACTGAAGTTGTCAATAGAACTTTGGGAACACTTTTGCGTGCTATTCTTAAAAAGAACTTGGATTGACATTTCTATGGACTTTATTTTGGGGTTGCCTAGGACTAAGAAGGGGAGGGATTCTATTTTTGTTGTTGTGGATAGATTCTCTAAGATGGCACATTTTATAGCTTGTCATAAAACCGATGATGCTTCAAACATTGCGGATTTGTTCTTTAGAGAAGTCGTTAGGTTGCATGGCATGCCTAGGACTATTGTTTCTGGTCGCGATGTTAAATTCTTGAGTTACTTTTGGAAGACTTTATGGGCTAAACTTGGCACAAAATTGTTGTTTTCTACTACTTGTCATCCTCAAACGGATGGACAAACTGAAGTTGTCAATAGAACTTTGGGAACACTTTTGCGTGCTATTCTTAAAAAGAACTTGGATTGACATTTCTATGGACTTTATTTTGGGGTTGCCTAGGACTAAGAAGGGGAGGGATTCTATTTTTGTTGTTGTGGATAGATTCTCTAAGATGGCACATTTTATAGCTTGTCATAAAACCGATGATGCTTCAAACATTGCGGATTTGTTCTTTAGAGAAGTCGTTAGGTTGCATGGCATGCCTAGGACTATTGTTTCTGGTCGCGATGTTAAATTCTTGAGTTACTTTTGGAAGACTTTATGGGCTAAACTTGGCACAAAATTGTTGTTTTCTACTACTTGTCATCCTCAAACGGATGGACAAACTGAAGTTGTCAATAGAACTTTGGGAACACTTTTGCGTGCTATTCTTAAAAAGAACTTGGATTGACATTTCTATGGACTTTATTTTGGGGTTGCCTAGGACTAAGAAGGGGAGGGATTCTATTTTTGTTGTTGTGGATAGATTCTCTAAGATGGCACATTTTATAGCTTGTCATAAAACCGATGATGCTTCAAACATTGCGGATTTGTTCTTTAGAGAAGTCGTTAGGTTGCATGGCATGCCTAGGACTATTGTTTCTGGTCGCGATGTTAAATTCTTGAGTTACTTTTGGAAGACTTTATGGGCTAAACTTGGCACAAAATTGTTGTTTTCTACTACTTGTCATCCTCAAACGGATGGACAAACTGAAGTTGTCAATAGAACTTTGGGAACACTTTTGCGTGCTATTCTTAAAAAGAACTTGGATTGACATTTCTATGGACTTTATTTTGGGGTTGCCTAGGACTAAGAAGGGGAGGGATTCTATTTTTGTTGTTGTGGATAGATTCTCTAAGATGGCACATTTTATAGCTTGTCATAAAACCGATGATGCTTCAAACATTGCGGATTTGTTCTTTAGAGAAGTCGTTAGGTTGCATGGCATGCCTAGGACTATTGTTTCTGGTCGCGATGTTAAATTCTTGAGTTACTTTTGGAAGACTTTATGGGCTAAACTTGGCACAAAATTGTTGTTTTCTACTACTTGTCATCCTCAAACGGATGGACAAACTGAAGTTGTCAATAGAACTTTGGGAACACTTTTGCGTGCTATTCTTAAAAAGAACTTGGATTGACATTTCTATGGACTTTATTTTGGGGTTGCCTAGGACTAAGAAGGGGAGGGATTCTATTTTTGTTGTTGTGGATAGATTCTCTAAGATGGCACATTTTATAGCTTGTCATAAAACCGATGATGCTTCAAACATTGCGGATTTGTTCTTTAGAGAAGTCGTTAGGTTGCATGGCATGCCTAGGACTATTGTTTCTGGTCGCGATGTTAAATTCTTGAGTTACTTTTGGAAGACTTTATGGGCTAAACTTGGCACAAAATTGTTGTTTTCTACTACTTGTCATCCTCAAACGGATGGACAAACTGAAGTTGTCAATAGAACTTTGGGAACACTTTTGCGTGCTATTCTTAAAAAGAACTTGGATTGACATTTCTATGGACTTTATTTTGGGGTTGCCTAGGACTAAGAAGGGGAGGGATTCTATTTTTGTTGTTGTGGATAGATTCTCTAAGATGGCACATTTTATAGCTTGTCATAAAACCGATGATGCTTCAAACATTGCGGATTTGTTCTTTAGAGAAGTCGTTAGGTTGCATGGCATGCCTAGGACTATTGTTTCTGGTCGCGATGTTAAATTCTTGAGTTACTTTTGGAAGACTTTATGGGCTAAACTTGGCACAAAATTGTTGTTTTCTACTACTTGTCATCCTCAAACGGATGGACAAACTGAAGTTGTCAATAGAACTTTGGGAACACTTTTGCGTGCTATTCTTAAAAAGAACTTGGATTGACATTTCTATGGACTTTATTTTGGGGTTGCCTAGGACTAAGAAGGGGAGGGATTCTATTTTTGTTGTTGTGGATAGATTCTCTAAGATGGCACATTTTATAGCTTGTCATAAAACCGATGATGCTTCAAACATTGCGGATTTGTTCTTTAGAGAAGTCGTTAGGTTGCATGGCATGCCTAGGACTATTGTTTCTGGTCGCGATGTTAAATTCTTGAGTTACTTTTGGAAGACTTTATGGGCTAAACTTGGCACAAAATTGTTGTTTTCTACTACTTGTCATCCTCAAACGGATGGACAAACTGAAGTTGTCAATAGAACTTTGGGAACACTTTTGCGTGCTATTCTTAAAAAGAACTTGGATTGACATTTCTATGGACTTTATTTTGGGGTTGCCTAGGACTAAGAAGGGGAGGGATTCTATTTTTGTTGTTGTGGATAGATTCTCTAAGATGGCACATTTTATAGCTTGTCATAAAACCGATGATGCTTCAAACATTGCGGATTTGTTCTTTAGAGAAGTCGTTAGGTTGCATGGCATGCCTAGGACTATTGTTTCTGGTCGCGATGTTAAATTCTTGAGTTACTTTTGGAAGACTTTATGGGCTAAACTTGGCACAAAATTGTTGTTTTCTACTACTTGTCATCCTCAAACGGATGGACAAACTGAAGTTGTCAATAGAACTTTGGGAACACTTTTGCGTGCTATTCTTAAAAAGAACTTGGATTGACATTTCTATGGACTTTATTTTGGGGTTGCCTAGGACTAAGAAGGGGAGGGATTCTATTTTTGTTGTTGTGGATAGATTCTCTAAGATGGCACATTTTATAGCTTGTCATAAAACCGATGATGCTTCAAACATTGCGGATTTGTTCTTTAGAGAAGTCGTTAGGTTGCATGGCATGCCTAGGACTATTGTTTCTGGTCGCGATGTTAAATTCTTGAGTTACTTTTGGAAGACTTTATGGGCTAAACTTGGCACAAAATTGTTGTTTTCTACTACTTGTCATCCTCAAACGGATGGACAAACTGAAGTTGTCAATAGAACTTTGGGAACACTTTTGCGTGCTATTCTTAAAAAGAACTTGGATTGACATTTCTATGGACTTTATTTTGGGGTTGCCTAGGACTAAGAAGGGGAGGGATTCTATTTTTGTTGTTGTGGATAGATTCTCTAAGATGGCACATTTTATAGCTTGTCATAAAACCGATGATGCTTCAAACATTGCGGATTTGTTCTTTAGAGAAGTCGTTAGGTTGCATGGCATGCCTAGGACTATTGTTTCTGGTCGCGATGTTAAATTCTTGAGTTACTTTTGGAAGACTTTATGGGCTAAACTTGGCACAAAATTGTTGTTTTCTACTACTTGTCATCCTCAAACGGATGGACAAACTGAAGTTGTCAATAGAACTTTGGGAACACTTTTGCGTGCTATTCTTAAAAAGAACTTGGATTGACATTTCTATGGACTTTATTTTGGGGTTGCCTAGGACTAAGAAGGGGAGGGATTCTATTTTTGTTGTTGTGGATAGATTCTCTAAGATGGCACATTTTATAGCTTGTCATAAAACCGATGATGCTTCAAACATTGCGGATTTGTTCTTTAGAGAAGTCGTTAGGTTGCATGGCATGCCTAGGACTATTGTTTCTGGTCGCGATGTTAAATTCTTGAGTTACTTTTGGAAGACTTTATGGGCTAAACTTGGCACAAAATTGTTGTTTTCTACTACTTGTCATCCTCAAACGGATGGACAAACTGAAGTTGTCAATAGAACTTTGGGAACACTTTTGCGTGCTATTCTTAAAAAGAACTTGGATTGACATTTCTATGGACTTTATTTTGGGGTTGCCTAGGACTAAGAAGGGGAGGGATTCTATTTTTGTTGTTGTGGATAGATTCTCTAAGATGGCACATTTTATAGCTTGTCATAAAACCGATGATGCTTCAAACATTGCGGATTTGTTCTTTAGAGAAGTCGTTAGGTTGCATGGCATGCCTAGGACTATTGTTTCTGGTCGCGATGTTAAATTCTTGAGTTACTTTTGGAAGACTTTATGGGCTAAACTTGGCACAAAATTGTTGTTTTCTACTACTTGTCATCCTCAAACGGATGGACAAACTGAAGTTGTCAATAGAACTTTGGGAACACTTTTGCGTGCTATTCTTAAAAAGAACTTGGATTGACATTTCTATGGACTTTATTTTGGGGTTGCCTAGGACTAAGAAGGGGAGGGATTCTATTTTTGTTGTTGTGGATAGATTCTCTAAGATGGCACATTTTATAGCTTGTCATAAAACCGATGATGCTTCAAACATTGCGGATTTGTTCTTTAGAGAAGTCGTTAGGTTGCATGGCATGCCTAGGACTATTGTTTCTGGTCGCGATGTTAAATTCTTGAGTTACTTTTGGAAGACTTTATGGGCTAAACTTGGCACAAAATTGTTGTTTTCTACTACTTGTCATCCTCAAACGGATGGACAAACTGAAGTTGTCAATAGAACTTTGGGAACACTTTTGCGTGCTATTCTTAAAAAGAACTTGGATTGACATTTCTATGGACTTTATTTTGGGGTTGCCTAGGACTAAGAAGGGGAGGGATTCTATTTTTGTTGTTGTGGATAGATTCTCTAAGATGGCACATTTTATAGCTTGTCATAAAACCGATGATGCTTCAAACATTGCGGATTTGTTCTTTAGAGAAGTCGTTAGGTTGCATGGCATGCCTAGGACTATTGTTTCTGGTCGCGATGTTAAATTCTTGAGTTACTTTTGGAAGACTTTATGGGCTAAACTTGGCACAAAATTGTTGTTTTCTACTACTTGTCATCCTCAAACGGATGGACAAACTGAAGTTGTCAATAGAACTTTGGGAACACTTTTGCGTGCTATTCTTAAAAAGAACTTGGATTGACATTTCTATGGACTTTATTTTGGGGTTGCCTAGGACTAAGAAGGGGAGGGATTCTATTTTTGTTGTTGTGGATAGATTCTCTAAGATGGCACATTTTATAGCTTGTCATAAAACCGATGATGCTTCAAACATTGCGGATTTGTTCTTTAGAGAAGTCGTTAGGTTGCATGGCATGCCTAGGACTATTGTTTCTGGTCGCGATGTTAAATTCTTGAGTTACTTTTGGAAGACTTTATGGGCTAAACTTGGCACAAAATTGTTGTTTTCTACTACTTGTCATCCTCAAACGGATGGACAAACTGAAGTTGTCAATAGAACTTTGGGAACACTTTTGCGTGCTATTCTTAAAAAGAACTTGGATTGACATTTCTATGGACTTTATTTTGGGGTTGCCTAGGACTAAGAAGGGGAGGGATTCTATTTTTGTTGTTGTGGATAGATTCTCTAAGATGGCACATTTTATAGCTTGTCATAAAACCGATGATGCTTCAAACATTGCGGATTTGTTCTTTAGAGAAGTCGTTAGGTTGCATGGCATGCCTAGGACTATTGTTTCTGGTCGCGATGTTAAATTCTTGAGTTACTTTTGGAAGACTTTATGGGCTAAACTTGGCACAAAATTGTTGTTTTCTACTACTTGTCATCCTCAAACGGATGGACAAACTGAAGTTGTCAATAGAACTTTGGGAACACTTTTGCGTGCTATTCTTAAAAAGAACTTGGATTGACATTTCTATGGACTTTATTTTGGGGTTGCCTAGGACTAAGAAGGGGAGGGATTCTATTTTTGTTGTTGTGGATAGATTCTCTAAGATGGCACATTTTATAGCTTGTCATAAAACCGATGATGCTTCAAACATTGCGGATTTGTTCTTTAGAGAAGTCGTTAGGTTGCATGGCATGCCTAGGACTATTGTTTCTGGTCGCGATGTTAAATTCTTGAGTTACTTTTGGAAGACTTTATGGGCTAAACTTGGCACAAAATTGTTGTTTTCTACTACTTGTCATCCTCAAACGGATGGACAAACTGAAGTTGTCAATAGAACTTTGGGAACACTTTTGCGTGCTATTCTTAAAAAGAACTTGGATTGACATTTCTATGGACTTTATTTTGGGGTTGCCTAGGACTAAGAAGGGGAGGGATTCTATTTTTGTTGTTGTGGATAGATTCTCTAAGATGGCACATTTTATAGCTTGTCATAAAACCGATGATGCTTCAAACATTGCGGATTTGTTCTTTAGAGAAGTCGTTAGGTTGCATGGCATGCCTAGGACTATTGTTTCTGGTCGCGATGTTAAATTCTTGAGTTACTTTTGGAAGACTTTATGGGCTAAACTTGGCACAAAATTGTTGTTTTCTACTACTTGTCATCCTCAAACGGATGGACAAACTGAAGTTGTCAATAGAACTTTGGGAACACTTTTGCGTGCTATTCTTAAAAAGAACTTGGATTGACATTTCTATGGACTTTATTTTGGGGTTGCCTAGGACTAAGAAGGGGAGGGATTCTATTTTTGTTGTTGTGGATAGATTCTCTAAGATGGCACATTTTATAGCTTGTCATAAAACCGATGATGCTTCAAACATTGCGGATTTGTTCTTTAGAGAAGTCGTTAGGTTGCATGGCATGCCTAGGACTATTGTTTCTGGTCGCGATGTTAAATTCTTGAGTTACTTTTGGAAGACTTTATGGGCTAAACTTGGCACAAAATTGTTGTTTTCTACTACTTGTCATCCTCAAACGGATGGACAAACTGAAGTTGTCAATAGAACTTTGGGAACACTTTTGCGTGCTATTCTTAAAAAGAACTTGGATTGACATTTCTATGGACTTTATTTTGGGGTTGCCTAGGACTAAGAAGGGGAGGGATTCTATTTTTGTTGTTGTGGATAGATTCTCTAAGATGGCACATTTTATAGCTTGTCATAAAACCGATGATGCTTCAAACATTGCGGATTTGTTCTTTAGAGAAGTCGTTAGGTTGCATGGCATGCCTAGGACTATTGTTTCTGGTCGCGATGTTAAATTCTTGAGTTACTTTTGGAAGACTTTATGGGCTAAACTTGGCACAAAATTGTTGTTTTCTACTACTTGTCATCCTCAAACGGATGGACAAACTGAAGTTGTCAATAGAACTTTGGGAACACTTTTGCGTGCTATTCTTAAAAAGAACTTGGATTGACATTTCTATGGACTTTATTTTGGGGTTGCCTAGGACTAAGAAGGGGAGGGATTCTATTTTTGTTGTTGTGGATAGATTCTCTAAGATGGCACATTTTATAGCTTGTCATAAAACCGATGATGCTTCAAACATTGCGGATTTGTTCTTTAGAGAAGTCGTTAGGTTGCATGGCATGCCTAGGACTATTGTTTCTGGTCGCGATGTTAAATTCTTGAGTTACTTTTGGAAGACTTTATGGGCTAAACTTGGCACAAAATTGTTGTTTTCTACTACTTGTCATCCTCAAACGGATGGACAAACTGAAGTTGTCAATAGAACTTTGGGAACACTTTTGCGTGCTATTCTTAAAAAGAACTTGGATTGACATTTCTATGGACTTTATTTTGGGGTTGCCTAGGACTAAGAAGGGGAGGGATTCTATTTTTGTTGTTGTGGATAGATTCTCTAAGATGGCACATTTTATAGCTTGTCATAAAACCGATGATGCTTCAAACATTGCGGATTTGTTCTTTAGAGAAGTCGTTAGGTTGCATGGCATGCCTAGGACTATTGTTTCTGGTCGCGATGTTAAATTCTTGAGTTACTTTTGGAAGACTTTATGGGCTAAACTTGGCACAAAATTGTTGTTTTCTACTACTTGTCATCCTCAAACGGATGGACAAACTGAAGTTGTCAATAGAACTTTGGGAACACTTTTGCGTGCTATTCTTAAAAAGAACTTGGATTGACATTTCTATGGACTTTATTTTGGGGTTGCCTAGGACTAAGAAGGGGAGGGATTCTATTTTTGTTGTTGTGGATAGATTCTCTAAGATGGCACATTTTATAGCTTGTCATAAAACCGATGATGCTTCAAACATTGCGGATTTGTTCTTTAGAGAAGTCGTTAGGTTGCATGGCATGCCTAGGACTATTGTTTCTGGTCGCGATGTTAAATTCTTGAGTTACTTTTGGAAGACTTTATGGGCTAAACTTGGCACAAAATTGTTGTTTTCTACTACTTGTCATCCTCAAACGGATGGACAAACTGAAGTTGTCAATAGAACTTTGGGAACACTTTTGCGTGCTATTCTTAAAAAGAACTTGGATTGACATTTCTATGGACTTTATTTTGGGGTTGCCTAGGACTAAGAAGGGGAGGGATTCTATTTTTGTTGTTGTGGATAGATTCTCTAAGATGGCACATTTTATAGCTTGTCATAAAACCGATGATGCTTCAAACATTGCGGATTTGTTCTTTAGAGAAGTCGTTAGGTTGCATGGCATGCCTAGGACTATTGTTTCTGGTCGCGATGTTAAATTCTTGAGTTACTTTTGGAAGACTTTATGGGCTAAACTTGGCACAAAATTGTTGTTTTCTACTACTTGTCATCCTCAAACGGATGGACAAACTGAAGTTGTCAATAGAACTTTGGGAACACTTTTGCGTGCTATTCTTAAAAAGAACTTGGATTGACATTTCTATGGACTTTATTTTGGGGTTGCCTAGGACTAAGAAGGGGAGGGATTCTATTTTTGTTGTTGTGGATAGATTCTCTAAGATGGCACATTTTATAGCTTGTCATAAAACCGATGATGCTTCAAACATTGCGGATTTGTTCTTTAGAGAAGTCGTTAGGTTGCATGGCATGCCTAGGACTATTGTTTCTGGTCGCGATGTTAAATTCTTGAGTTACTTTTGGAAGACTTTATGGGCTAAACTTGGCACAAAATTGTTGTTTTCTACTACTTGTCATCCTCAAACGGATGGACAAACTGAAGTTGTCAATAGAACTTTGGGAACACTTTTGCGTGCTATTCTTAAAAAGAACTTGGATTGACATTTCTATGGACTTTATTTTGGGGTTGCCTAGGACTAAGAAGGGGAGGGATTCTATTTTTGTTGTTGTGGATAGATTCTCTAAGATGGCACATTTTATAGCTTGTCATAAAACCGATGATGCTTCAAACATTGCGGATTTGTTCTTTAGAGAAGTCGTTAGGTTGCATGGCATGCCTAGGACTATTGTTTCTGGTCGCGATGTTAAATTCTTGAGTTACTTTTGGAAGACTTTATGGGCTAAACTTGGCACAAAATTGTTGTTTTCTACTACTTGTCATCCTCAAACGGATGGACAAACTGAAGTTGTCAATAGAACTTTGGGAACACTTTTGCGTGCTATTCTTAAAAAGAACTTGGATTGACATTTCTATGGACTTTATTTTGGGGTTGCCTAGGACTAAGAAGGGGAGGGATTCTATTTTTGTTGTTGTGGATAGATTCTCTAAGATGGCACATTTTATAGCTTGTCATAAAACCGATGATGCTTCAAACATTGCGGATTTGTTCTTTAGAGAAGTCGTTAGGTTGCATGGCATGCCTAGGACTATTGTTTCTGGTCGCGATGTTAAATTCTTGAGTTACTTTTGGAAGACTTTATGGGCTAAACTTGGCACAAAATTGTTGTTTTCTACTACTTGTCATCCTCAAACGGATGGACAAACTGAAGTTGTCAATAGAACTTTGGGAACACTTTTGCGTGCTATTCTTAAAAAGAACTTGGATTGACATTTCTATGGACTTTATTTTGGGGTTGCCTAGGACTAAGAAGGGGAGGGATTCTATTTTTGTTGTTGTGGATAGATTCTCTAAGATGGCACATTTTATAGCTTGTCATAAAACCGATGATGCTTCAAACATTGCGGATTTGTTCTTTAGAGAAGTCGTTAGGTTGCATGGCATGCCTAGGACTATTGTTTCTGGTCGCGATGTTAAATTCTTGAGTTACTTTTGGAAGACTTTATGGGCTAAACTTGGCACAAAATTGTTGTTTTCTACTACTTGTCATCCTCAAACGGATGGACAAACTGAAGTTGTCAATAGAACTTTGGGAACACTTTTGCGTGCTATTCTTAAAAAGAACTTGGATTGACATTTCTATGGACTTTATTTTGGGGTTGCCTAGGACTAAGAAGGGGAGGGATTCTATTTTTGTTGTTGTGGATAGATTCTCTAAGATGGCACATTTTATAGCTTGTCATAAAACCGATGATGCTTCAAACATTGCGGATTTGTTCTTTAGAGAAGTCGTTAGGTTGCATGGCATGCCTAGGACTATTGTTTCTGGTCGCGATGTTAAATTCTTGAGTTACTTTTGGAAGACTTTATGGGCTAAACTTGGCACAAAATTGTTGTTTTCTACTACTTGTCATCCTCAAACGGATGGACAAACTGAAGTTGTCAATAGAACTTTGGGAACACTTTTGCGTGCTATTCTTAAAAAGAACTTGGATTGACATTTCTATGGACTTTATTTTGGGGTTGCCTAGGACTAAGAAGGGGAGGGATTCTATTTTTGTTGTTGTGGATAGATTCTCTAAGATGGCACATTTTATAGCTTGTCATAAAACCGATGATGCTTCAAACATTGCGGATTTGTTCTTTAGAGAAGTCGTTAGGTTGCATGGCATGCCTAGGACTATTGTTTCTGGTCGCGATGTTAAATTCTTGAGTTACTTTTGGAAGACTTTATGGGCTAAACTTGGCACAAAATTGTTGTTTTCTACTACTTGTCATCCTCAAACGGATGGACAAACTGAAGTTGTCAATAGAACTTTGGGAACACTTTTGCGTGCTATTCTTAAAAAGAACTTGGATTGACATTTCTATGGACTTTATTTTGGGGTTGCCTAGGACTAAGAAGGGGAGGGATTCTATTTTTGTTGTTGTGGATAGATTCTCTAAGATGGCACATTTTATAGCTTGTCATAAAACCGATGATGCTTCAAACATTGCGGATTTGTTCTTTAGAGAAGTCGTTAGGTTGCATGGCATGCCTAGGACTATTGTTTCTGGTCGCGATGTTAAATTCTTGAGTTACTTTTGGAAGACTTTATGGGCTAAACTTGGCACAAAATTGTTGTTTTCTACTACTTGTCATCCTCAAACGGATGGACAAACTGAAGTTGTCAATAGAACTTTGGGAACACTTTTGCG
The DNA here is from genome assembly GCF_022965805.1 of Primulina eburnea. Classification (NCBI taxonomy): domain Eukaryota; kingdom Viridiplantae; phylum Streptophyta; class Magnoliopsida; order Lamiales; family Gesneriaceae; genus Primulina; species Primulina eburnea. Next base: position 189,365 of record NW_027331245.1, read on the forward strand.
TGCTATTCTTAAAAAGAACTTGGATTGACATTTCTATGGACTTTATTTTGGGGTTGCCTAGGACTAAGAAGGGGAGGGATTCTATTTTTGTTGTTGTGGATAGATTCTCTAAGATGGCACATTTTATAGCTTGTCATAAAACCGATGATGCTTCAAACATTGCGGATTTGTTCTTTAGAGAAGTCGTTAGGTTGCATGGCATGCCTAGGACTATTGTTTCTGGTCGCGATGTTAAATTCTTGAGTTACTTTTGGAAGACTTTATGGGCTAAACTTGGCACAAAATTGTTGTTTTCTACTACTTGTCATCCTCAAACGGATGGACAAACTGAAGTTGTCAATAGAACTTTGGGAACACTTTTGCGTGCTATTCTTAAAAAGAACTTGGATTGACATTTCTATGGACTTTATTTTGGGGTTGCCTAGGACTAAGAAGGGGAGGGATTCTATTTTTGTTGTTGTGGATAGATTCTCTAAGATGGCACATTTTATAGCTTGTCATAAAACCGATGATGCTTCAAACATTGCGGATTTGTTCTTTAGAGAAGTCGTTAGGTTGCATGGCATGCCTAGGACTATTGTTTCTGGTCGCGATGTTAAATTCTTGAGTTACTTTTGGAAGACTTTATGGGCTAAACTTGGCACAAAATTGTTGTTTTCTACTACTTGTCATCCTCAAACGGATGGACAAACTGAAGTTGTCAATAGAACTTTGGGAACACTTTTGCGTGCTATTCTTAAAAAGAACTTGGATTGACATTTCTATGGACTTTATTTTGGGGTTGCCTAGGACTAAGAAGGGGAGGGATTCTATTTTTGTTGTTGTGGATAGATTCTCTAAGATGGCACATTTTATAGCTTGTCATAAAACCGATGATGCTTCAAACATTGCGGATTTGTTCTTTAGAGAAGTCGTTAGGTTGCATGGCATGCCTAGGACTATTGTTTCTGGTCGCGATGTTAAATTCTTGAGTTACTTTTGGAAGACTTTATGGGCTAAACTTGGCACAAAATTGTTGTTTTCTACTACTTGTCATCCTCAAACGGATGGACAAACTGAAGTTGTCAATAGAACTTTGGGAACACTTTTGCGTGCTATTCTTAAAAAGAACTTGGATTGACATTTCTATGGACTTTATTTTGGGGTTGCCTAGGACTAAGAAGGGGAGGGATTCTATTTTTGTTGTTGTGGATAGATTCTCTAAGATGGCACATTTTATAGCTTGTCATAAAACCGATGATGCTTCAAACATTGCGGATTTGTTCTTTAGAGAAGTCGTTAGGTTGCATGGCATGCCTAGGACTATTGTTTCTGGTCGCGATGTTAAATTCTTGAGTTACTTTTGGAAGACTTTATGGGCTAAACTTGGCACAAAATTGTTGTTTTCTACTACTTGTCATCCTCAAACGGATGGACAAACTGAAGTTGTCAATAGAACTTTGGGAACACTTTTGCGTGCTATTCTTAAAAAGAACTTGGATTGACATTTCTATGGACTTTATTTTGGGGTTGCCTAGGACTAAGAAGGGGAGGGATTCTATTTTTGTTGTTGTGGATAGATTCTCTAAGATGGCACATTTTATAGCTTGTCATAAAACCGATGATGCTTCAAACATTGCGGATTTGTTCTTTAGAGAAGTCGTTAGGTTGCATGGCATGCCTAGGACTATTGTTTCTGGTCGCGATGTTAAATTCTTGAGTTACTTTTGGAAGACTTTATGGGCTAAACTTGGCACAAAATTGTTGTTTTCTACTACTTGTCATCCTCAAACGGATGGACAAACTGAAGTTGTCAATAGAACTTTGGGAACACTTTTGCGTGCTATTCTTAAAAAGAACTTGGATTGACATTTCTATGGACTTTATTTTGGGGTTGCCTAGGACTAAGAAGGGGAGGGATTCTATTTTTGTTGTTGTGGATAGATTCTCTAAGATGGCACATTTTATAGCTTGTCATAAAACCGATGATGCTTCAAACATTGCGGATTTGTTCTTTAGAGAAGTCGTTAGGTTGCATGGCATGCCTAGGACTATTGTTTCTGGTCGCGATGTTAAATTCTTGAGTTACTTTTGGAAGACTTTATGGGCTAAACTTGGCACAAAATTGTTGTTTTCTACTACTTGTCATCCTCAAACGGATGGACAAACTGAAGTTGTCAATAGAACTTTGGGAACACTTTTGCGTGCTATTCTTAAAAAGAACTTGGATTGACATTTCTATGGACTTTATTTTGGGGTTGCCTAGGACTAAGAAGGGGAGGGATTCTATTTTTGTTGTTGTGGATAGATTCTCTAAGATGGCACATTTTATAGCTTGTCATAAAACCGATGATGCTTCAAACATTGCGGATTTGTTCTTTAGAGAAGTCGTTAGGTTGCATGGCATGCCTAGGACTATTGTTTCTGGTCGCGATGTTAAATTCTTGAGTTACTTTTGGAAGACTTTATGGGCTAAACTTGGCACAAAATTGTTGTTTTCTACTACTTGTCATCCTCAAACGGATGGACAAACTGAAGTTGTCAATAGAACTTTGGGAACACTTTTGCGTGCTATTCTTAAAAAGAACTTGGATTGACATTTCTATGGACTTTATTTTGGGGTTGCCTAGGACTAAGAAGGGGAGGGATTCTATTTTTGTTGTTGTGGATAGATTCTCTAAGATGGCACATTTTATAGCTTGTCATAAAACCGATGATGCTTCAAACATTGCGGATTTGTTCTTTAGAGAAGTCGTTAGGTTGCATGGCATGCCTAGGACTATTGTTTCTGGTCGCGATGTTAAATTCTTGAGTTACTTTTGGAAGACTTTATGGGCTAAACTTGGCACAAAATTGTTGTTTTCTACTACTTGTCATCCTCAAACGGATGGACAAACTGAAGTTGTCAATAGAACTTTGGGAACACTTTTGCGTGCTATTCTTAAAAAGAACTTGGATTGACATTTCTATGGACTTTATTTTGGGGTTGCCTAGGACTAAGAAGGGGAGGGATTCTATTTTTGTTGTTGTGGATAGATTCTCTAAGATGGCACATTTTATAGCTTGTCATAAAACCGATGATGCTTCAAACATTGCGGATTTGTTCTTTAGAGAAGTCGTTAGGTTGCATGGCATGCCTAGGACTATTGTTTCTGGTCGCGATGTTAAATTCTTGAGTTACTTTTGGAAGACTTTATGGGCTAAACTTGGCACAAAATTGTTGTTTTCTACTACTTGTCATCCTCAAACGGATGGACAAACTGAAGTTGTCAATAGAACTTTGGGAACACTTTTGCGTGCTATTCTTAAAAAGAACTTGGATTGACATTTCTATGGACTTTATTTTGGGGTTGCCTAGGACTAAGAAGGGGAGGGATTCTATTTTTGTTGTTGTGGATAGATTCTCTAAGATGGCACATTTTATAGCTTGTCATAAAACCGATGATGCTTCAAACATTGCGGATTTGTTCTTTAGAGAAGTCGTTAGGTTGCATGGCATGCCTAGGACTATTGTTTCTGGTCGCGATGTTAAATTCTTGAGTTACTTTTGGAAGACTTTATGGGCTAAACTTGGCACAAAATTGTTGTTTTCTACTACTTGTCATCCTCAAACGGATGGACAAACTGAAGTTGTCAATAGAACTTTGGGAACACTTTTGCGTGCTATTCTTAAAAAGAACTTGGATTGACATTTCTATGGACTTTATTTTGGGGTTGCCTAGGACTAAGAAGGGGAGGGATTCTATTTTTGTTGTTGTGGATAGATTCTCTAAGATGGCACATTTTATAGCTTGTCATAAAACCGATGATGCTTCAAACATTGCGGATTTGTTCTTTAGAGAAGTCGTTAGGTTGCATGGCATGCCTAGGACTATTGTTTCTGGTCGCGATGTTAAATTCTTGAGTTACTTTTGGAAGACTTTATGGGCTAAACTTGGCACAAAATTGTTGTTTTCTACTACTTGTCATCCTCAAACGGATGGACAAACTGAAGTTGTCAATAGAACTTTGGGAACACTTTTGCGTGCTATTCTTAAAAAGAACTTGGATTGACATTTCTATGGACTTTATTTTGGGGTTGCCTAGGACTAAGAAGGGGAGGGATTCTATTTTTGTTGTTGTGGATAGATTCTCTAAGATGGCACATTTTATAGCTTGTCATAAAACCGATGATGCTTCAAACATTGCGGATTTGTTCTTTAGAGAAGTCGTTAGGTTGCATGGCATGCCTAGGACTATTGTTTCTGGTCGCGATGTTAAATTCTTGAGTTACTTTTGGAAGACTTTATGGGCTAAACTTGGCACAAAATTGTTGTTTTCTACTACTTGTCATCCTCAAACGGATGGACAAACTGAAGTTGTCAATAGAACTTTGGGAACACTTTTGCGTGCTATTCTTAAAAAGAACTTGGATTGACATTTCTATGGACTTTATTTTGGGGTTGCCTAGGACTAAGAAGGGGAGGGATTCTATTTTTGTTGTTGTGGATAGATTCTCTAAGATGGCACATTTTATAGCTTGTCATAAAACCGATGATGCTTCAAACATTGCGGATTTGTTCTTTAGAGAAGTCGTTAGGTTGCATGGCATGCCTAGGACTATTGTTTCTGGTCGCGATGTTAAATTCTTGAGTTACTTTTGGAAGACTTTATGGGCTAAACTTGGCACAAAATTGTTGTTTTCTACTACTTGTCATCCTCAAACGGATGGACAAACTGAAGTTGTCAATAGAACTTTGGGAACACTTTTGCGTGCTATTCTTAAAAAGAACTTGGATTGACATTTCTATGGACTTTATTTTGGGGTTGCCTAGGACTAAGAAGGGGAGGGATTCTATTTTTGTTGTTGTGGATAGATTCTCTAAGATGGCACATTTTATAGCTTGTCATAAAACCGATGATGCTTCAAACATTGCGGATTTGTTCTTTAGAGAAGTCGTTAGGTTGCATGGCATGCCTAGGACTATTGTTTCTGGTCGCGATGTTAAATTCTTGAGTTACTTTTGGAAGACTTTATGGGCTAAACTTGGCACAAAATTGTTGTTTTCTACTACTTGTCATCCTCAAACGGATGGACAAACTGAAGTTGTCAATAGAACTTTGGGAACACTTTTGCGTGCTATTCTTAAAAAGAACTTGGATTGACATTTCTATGGACTTTATTTTGGGGTTGCCTAGGACTAAGAAGGGGAGGGATTCTATTTTTGTTGTTGTGGATAGATTCTCTAAGATGGCACATTTTATAGCTTGTCATAAAACCGATGATGCTTCAAACATTGCGGATTTGTTCTTTAGAGAAGTCGTTAGGTTGCATGGCATGCCTAGGACTATTGTTTCTGGTCGCGATGTTAAATTCTTGAGTTACTTTTGGAAGACTTTATGGGCTAAACTTGGCACAAAATTGTTGTTTTCTACTACTTGTCATCCTCAAACGGATGGACAAACTGAAGTTGTCAATAGAACTTTGGGAACACTTTTGCGTGCTATTCTTAAAAAGAACTTGGATTGACATTTCTATGGACTTTATTTTGGGGTTGCCTAGGACTAAGAAGGGGAGGGATTCTATTTTTGTTGTTGTGGATAGATTCTCTAAGATGGCACATTTTATAGCTTGTCATAAAACCGATGATGCTTCAAACATTGCGGATTTGTTCTTTAGAGAAGTCGTTAGGTTGCATGGCATGCCTAGGACTATTGTTTCTGGTCGCGATGTTAAATTCTTGAGTTACTTTTGGAAGACTTTATGGGCTAAACTTGGCACAAAATTGTTGTTTTCTACTACTTGTCATCCTCAAACGGATGGACAAACTGAAGTTGTCAATAGAACTTTGGGAACACTTTTGCGTGCTATTCTTAAAAAGAACTTGGATTGACATTTCTATGGACTTTATTTTGGGGTTGCCTAGGACTAAGAAGGGGAGGGATTCTATTTTTGTTGTTGTGGATAGATTCTCTAAGATGGCACATTTTATAGCTTGTCATAAAACCGATGATGCTTCAAACATTGCGGATTTGTTCTTTAGAGAAGTCGTTAGGTTGCATGGCATGCCTAGGACTATTGTTTCTGGTCGCGATGTTAAATTCTTGAGTTACTTTTGGAAGACTTTATGGGCTAAACTTGGCACAAAATTGTTGTTTTCTACTACTTGTCATCCTCAAACGGATGGACAAACTGAAGTTGTCAATAGAACTTTGGGAACACTTTTGCGTGCTATTCTTAAAAAGAACTTGGATTGACATTTCTATGGACTTTATTTTGGGGTTGCCTAGGACTAAGAAGGGGAGGGATTCTATTTTTGTTGTTGTGGATAGATTCTCTAAGATGGCACATTTTATAGCTTGTCATAAAACCGATGATGCTTCAAACATTGCGGATTTGTTCTTTAGAGAAGTCGTTAGGTTGCATGGCATGCCTAGGACTATTGTTTCTGGTCGCGATGTTAAATTCTTGAGTTACTTTTGGAAGACTTTATGGGCTAAACTTGGCACAAAATTGTTGTTTTCTACTACTTGTCATCCTCAAACGGATGGACAAACTGAAGTTGTCAATAGAACTTTGGGAACACTTTTGCGTGCTATTCTTAAAAAGAACTTGGATTGACATTTCTATGGACTTTATTTTGGGGTTGCCTAGGACTAAGAAGGGGAGGGATTCTATTTTTGTTGTTGTGGATAGATTCTCTAAGATGGCACATTTTATAGCTTGTCATAAAACCGATGATGCTTCAAACATTGCGGATTTGTTCTTTAGAGAAGTCGTTAGGTTGCATGGCATGCCTAGGACTATTGTTTCTGGTCGCGATGTTAAATTCTTGAGTTACTTTTGGAAGACTTTATGGGCTAAACTTGGCACAAAATTGTTGTTTTCTACTACTTGTCATCCTCAAACGGATGGACAAACTGAAGTTGTCAATAGAACTTTGGGAACACTTTTGCGTGCTATTCTTAAAAAGAACTTGGATTGACATTTCTATGGACTTTATTTTGGGGTTGCCTAGGACTAAGAAGGGGAGGGATTCTATTTTTGTTGTTGTGGATAGATTCTCTAAGATGGCACATTTTATAGCTTGTCATAAAACCGATGATGCTTCAAACATTGCGGATTTGTTCTTTAGAGAAGTCGTTAGGTTGCATGGCATGCCTAGGACTATTGTTTCTGGTCGCGATGTTAAATTCTTGAGTTACTTTTGGAAGACTTTATGGGCTAAACTTGGCACAAAATTGTTGTTTTCTACTACTTGTCATCCTCAAACGGATGGACAAACTGAAGTTGTCAATAGAACTTTGGGAACACTTTTGCGTGCTATTCTTAAAAAGAACTTGGATTGACATTTCTATGGACTTTATTTTGGGGTTGCCTAGGACTAAGAAGGGGAGGGATTCTATTTTTGTTGTTGTGGATAGATTCTCTAAGATGGCACATTTTATAGCTTGTCATAAAACCGATGATGCTTCAAACATTGCGGATTTGTTCTTTAGAGAAGTCGTTAGGTTGCATGGCATGCCTAGGACTATTGTTTCTGGTCGCGATGTTAAATTCTTGAGTTACTTTTGGAAGACTTTATGGGCTAAACTTGGCACAAAATTGTTGTTTTCTACTACTTGTCATCCTCAAACGGATGGACAAACTGAAGTTGTCAATAGAACTTTGGGAACACTTTTGCGTGCTATTCTTAAAAAGAACTTGGATTGACATTTCTATGGACTTTATTTTGGGGTTGCCTAGGACTAAGAAGGGGAGGGATTCTATTTTTGTTGTTGTGGATAGATTCTCTAAGATGGCACATTTTATAGCTTGTCATAAAACCGATGATGCTTCAAACATTGCGGATTTGTTCTTTAGAGAAGTCGTTAGGTTGCATGGCATGCCTAGGACTATTGTTTCTGGTCGCGATGTTAAATTCTTGAGTTACTTTTGGAAGACTTTATGGGCTAAACTTGGCACAAAATTGTTGTTTTCTACTACTTGTCATCCTCAAACGGATGGACAAACTGAAGTTGTCAATAGAACTTTGGGAACACTTTTGCGTGCTATTCTTAAAAAGAACTTGGATTGACATTTCTATGGACTTTATTTTGGGGTTGCCTAGGACTAAGAAGGGGAGGGATTCTATTTTTGTTGTTGTGGATAGATTCTCTAAGATGGCACATTTTATAGCTTGTCATAAAACCGATGATGCTTCAAACATTGCGGATTTGTTCTTTAGAGAAGTCGTTAGGTTGCATGGCATGCCTAGGACTATTGTTTCTGGTCGCGATGTTAAATTCTTGAGTTACTTTTGGAAGACTTTATGGGCTAAACTTGGCACAAAATTGTTGTTTTCTACTACTTGTCATCCTCAAACGGATGGACAAACTGAAGTTGTCAATAGAACTTTGGGAACACTTTTGCGTGCTATTCTTAAAAAGAACTTGGATTGACATTTCTATGGACTTTATTTTGGGGTTGCCTAGGACTAAGAAGGGGAGGGATTCTATTTTTGTTGTTGTGGATAGATTCTCTAAGATGGCACATTTTATAGCTTGTCATAAAACCGATGATGCTTCAAACATTGCGGATTTGTTCTTTAGAGAAGTCGTTAGGTTGCATGGCATGCCTAGGACTATTGTTTCTGGTCGCGATGTTAAATTCTTGAGTTACTTTTGGAAGACTTTATGGGCTAAACTTGGCACAAAATTGTTGTTTTCTACTACTTGTCATCCTCAAACGGATGGACAAACTGAAGTTGTCAATAGAACTTTGGGAACACTTTTGCGTGCTATTCTTAAAAAGAACTTGGATTGACATTTCTATGGACTTTATTTTGGGGTTGCCTAGGACTAAGAAGGGGAGGGATTCTATTTTTGTTGTTGTGGATAGATTCTCTAAGATGGCACATTTTATAGCTTGTCATAAAACCGATGATGCTTCAAACATTGCGGATTTGTTCTTTAGAGAAGTCGTTAGGTTGCATGGCATGCCTAGGACTATTGTTTCTGGTCGCGATGTTAAATTCTTGAGTTACTTTTGGAAGACTTTATGGGCTAAACTTGGCACAAAATTGTTGTTTTCTACTACTTGTCATCCTCAAACGGATGGACAAACTGAAGTTGTCAATAGAACTTTGGGAACACTTTTGCGTGCTATTCTTAAAAAGAACTTGGATTGACATTTCTATGGACTTTATTTTGGGGTTGCCTAGGACTAAGAAGGGGAGGGATTCTATTTTTGTTGTTGTGGATAGATTCTCTAAGATGGCACATTTTATAGCTTGTCATAAAACCGATGATGCTTCAAACATTGCGGATTTGTTCTTTAGAGAAGTCGTTAGGTTGCATGGCATGCCTAGGACTATTGTTTCTGGTCGCGATGTTAAATTCTTGAGTTACTTTTGGAAGACTTTATGGGCTAAACTTGGCACAAAATTGTTGTTTTCTACTACTTGTCATCCTCAAACGGATGGACAAACTGAAGTTGTCAATAGAACTTTGGGAACACTTTTGCGTGCTATTCTTAAAAAGAACTTGGATTGACATTTCTATGGACTTTATTTTGGGGTTGCCTAGGACTAAGAAGGGGAGGGATTCTATTTTTGTTGTTGTGGATAGATTCTCTAAGATGGCACATTTTATAGCTTGTCATAAAACCGATGATGCTTCAAACATTGCGGATTTGTTCTTTAGAGAAGTCGTTAGGTTGCATGGCATGCCTAGGACTATTGTTTCTGGTCGCGATGTTAAATTCTTGAGTTACTTTTGGAAGACTTTATGGGCTAAACTTGGCACAAAATTGTTGTTTTCTACTACTTGTCATCCTCAAACGGATGGACAAACTGAAGTTGTCAATAGAACTTTGGGAACACTTTTGCGTGCTATTCTTAAAAAGAACTTGGATTGACATTTCTATGGACTTTATTTTGGGGTTGCCTAGGACTAAGAAGGGGAGGGATTCTATTTTTGTTGTTGTGGATAGATTCTCTAAGATGGCACATTTTATAGCTTGTCATAAAACCGATGATGCTTCAAACATTGCGGATTTGTTCTTTAGAGAAGTCGTTAGGTTGCATGGCATGCCTAGGACTATTGTTTCTGGTCGCGATGTTAAATTCTTGAGTTACTTTTGGAAGACTTTATGGGCTAAACTTGGCACAAAATTGTTGTTTTCTACTACTTGTCATCCTCAAACGGATGGACAAACTGAAGTTGTCAATAGAACTTTGGGAACACTTTTGCGTGCTATTCTTAAAAAGAACTTGGATTGACATTTCTATGGACTTTATTTTGGGGTTGCCTAGGACTAAGAAGGGGAGGGATTCTATTTTTGTTGTTGTGGATAGATTCTCTAAGATGGCACATTTTATAGCTTGTCATAAAACCGATGATGCTTCAAACATTGCGGATTTGTTCTTTAGAGAAGTCGTTAGGTTGCATGGCATGCCTAGGACTATTGTTTCTGGTCGCGATGTTAAATTCTTGAGTTACTTTTGGAAGACTTTATGGGCTAAACTTGGCACAAAATTGTTGTTTTCTACTACTTGTCATCCTCAAACGGATGGACAAACTGAAGTTGTCAATAGAACTTTGGGAACACTTTTGCGTGCTATTCTTAAAAAGAACTTGGATTGACATTTCTATGGACTTTATTTTGGGGTTGCCTAGGACTAAGAAGGGGAGGGATTCTATTTTTGTTGTTGTGGATAGATTCTCTAAGATGGCACATTTTATAGCTTGTCATAAAACCGATGATGCTTCAAACATTGCGGATTTGTTCTTTAGAGAAGTCGTTAGGTTGCATGGCATGCCTAGGACTATTGTTTCTGGTCGCGATGTTAAATTCTTGAGTTACTTTTGGAAGACTTTATGGGCTAAACTTGGCACAAAATTGTTGTTTTCTACTACTTGTCATCCTCAAACGGATGGACAAACTGAAGTTGTCAATAGAACTTTGGGAACACTTTTGCGTGCTATTCTTAAAAAGAACTTGGATTGACATTTCTATGGACTTTATTTTGGGGTTGCCTAGGACTAAGAAGGGGAGGGATTCTATTTTTGTTGTTGTGGATAGATTCTCTAAGATGACACATTTTATAGCTTGTCATAAAACCGATGATGCTTCAAACATTGCGGATTTGTTCTTTAGAGAAGTCGTTAGGTTGCATGGCATGCCTAGGACTATTGTTTCTGGTCGCGATGTTAAATTCTTGAGTTACTTTTGGAAGACTTTATGGGCTAAACTTGGCACAAAATTGTTGTTTTCTACTACTTGTCATCCTCAAACGGATGGACAAACTGAAGTTGTCAATAGAACTTTGGGAACACTTTTGCGTGCTATTCTTAAAAAGAACTTGGATTGACATTTCTATGGACTTTATTTTGGGGTTGCCTAGGACTAAGAAGGGGAGGGATTCTATTTTTGTTGTTGTGGATTGATTCTCTAAGATGGCACATTTATAGCTTGTCATAAAATCCGATGATGCTTCAAACATGGCGGATTTGTTCTTTAGAGAAGTCGCTAGGTTTGCATGGCATGCCTGGGACTATTGTTTCTGGTCGCGATGTTAAATTCTTGAGTTACTTTTGGAAGACTTTATGGGCTAAACTTGGCACAAAATTGTTGTTTTCTACTACTTGTCATCCTCAAACGATGGACAAACTGAAGTTGTCAATAGAACTTTGGGAACACTTTTGCGTGCTATTCTTAAAAAGAACTTGGATTGACATTTCTATTGACTTTATTTTGGGGTTGCCTAGGACTAAGAAGGGGAGGATTCTATTTTTGTTGTTGTGGATAGATTATCTAAGATGGCACATTTATAGTTTGTCATAAAACCGATGATGCTTCAAACATTGCAGATTTGTTCTTTAGAGAAGTCGTTAGGTTGCATGGCATGCCTAGGACTATTGTTTCTGGTCGCGATGTTAATTCTTGAGTTACTTTTGGAAGACATTATGGGCTAACTTGGCACAAAATTGTTGTTTTCTACTACTTGTCATCCTCAAACGGATGGACAAACTGAAGTTGTCAATAGAACTTTGGGAACACTTTTGCGTGCTATTCTTAAAAAGAACTTGGATTGACATTTCTATGGACTTTATTTTGGGGTTGCCTAGGACTAAGAAGGGGAGGGATTCTATTTTTGTTGTTGTGGATAGATTCTCTAAGATGGCACATTTTATAGCTTGTCATAAAACCGATGATGCTTCAAACATTGCGGATTTGTTCTTTAGAGAAGTCGTTAGGTTGCATGGCATGCCTAGGACTATTGTTTCTGGTCGCGATGTTAAATTCTTGAGTTACTTTTGGAAGACTTTATGGGCTAAACTTGGCACAAAATTGTTGTTTTCTACTACTTGTCATCCTCAAACGGATGGACAAACTGAAGTTGTCAATAGAACTTTGGGAACACTTTTGCGTGCTATTCTTAAAAAGAACTTGGATTGACATTTCTATGGACTTTATTTTGGGGTTGCCTAGGACTAAGAAGGGGAGGGATTATATTTTTGTTGTTGTGGATTGATTCTCTAAGATGGCACATTTTATAGCTTGTCATAAAACCGATGATGCTTCAAAGCATTGCGGATTTGTTCTTAGATAAGTCGTTAGGTTGCATGGCAAGCCTAGGACTATTGTTTCTGATCGCGATGTTAAATTCTTGAGTTACTTTTGGAAGACTTTATGGACTAAACTTGGCACAAAATTGTTGTTTTTCTACTACTTGTCATCCTCTAACGGATGGACAAACTGAAGTTGTCAATAGAACTTTGGGAACACTTTTGCGTGCTATTCTTAAAAAGAACTTGGATTGACATTTCAATGGACTTTATTTTGGGGTTGCCTAGGACTAAGAAGGGGAGGGATTCTATTTTTGTTGTTGTGGATTGATTCTCTAAGATGGCACATTTTATAGCTTGTCATAAAATCCGACGATGCTTCAAACATGGCGGATTTGTTCTTTAGAGAAGTCGCTAGGTTGCATGACATGCCTAGGACTATTGTTTCTAGTCGCGATGTTAAATTCTTGAGTTACTTTTGGTAGACTTTATGGGCTAAACTTGGCACAAAATTGTTGTTTTCTACTACTTGTCATCCTCAAACGGATGGACAAACTGAAGTTGTCAATAGAACTTTGGGAACACTTTTGCGTGCTATTCTTAAAAAGAACTTGGATTGACATTTCTATGGACTTTATTTTGGGGTTGCCTAGGACTAAGAAGGGGAGGGATTCTATTTTTGTTGTTGTGGATTAGATTCTCTAAGATTGAACATTTTATAGCTTGTCATAAAATCGATAATGCTTCAAACATTGCGGATTTGTTCTTTAGAGAAGTCGTTAGGTTGCATGGCATGCCTAGGACTATTGTTTCTTCTGGTCGCGATGTTAAATTCTTGAGTTACTTTTGGTGAGACTTTATGGGCTAAACTTGGCACAAAATTGTTGTTTTCTACTACTTGTCATCCTCAAACGGATGGACAAACTGAAGTTGTCAATAGAACTTTGGGAACACTTTTGCGTGCTATTCTTAAAAAGAACTTGGATTGACATTTCTATGACTTTATTTTGGGGTTGCCTAGGACTAAGAAGGGGAGGGATTCTATTTTTGTTGTTGTGGATAGATTCTCTAAGATGGCACATTTTATAGCTTGTCATAAAACCGATGATGCCTTCAAACATTGCGGATTTGTTCTTTAGAGAAGTCGTTAGGTTGCATGGCATGCCTAGGACTATTGTTTCTGGTCGCGATGTTAAAATTCTTGAGTTACTTTTGGAAGACTTTATGGGCTAAACTTGGCACAAAATTGTTGTTTTCTACTACTTGTCATCCTCAAACGGATGGACAAACTGAAGTTGTCAATAGAACTTTGGGAACACTTTTGCGTGCTATTCTTAAAAGAACTTGGATTGACATTTCTATGGACTTTATTTTGGGGTTGCCTAGGACTAAGAAGGGGAGGGATTATATTTTTGTTGTTGTGGATTGATTCTCTAAGATGGCACATTTTATAGCTTGTCATAAAACCGATGATGCTTCAAACATTGCGGATTTGTTCTTTAGAGAAGTCGTTAGGTTGCATGGCATGCCTAGGACTATTGTTTCTGGTCGCGATGTTAAATTCTTGAGTTACTTTTGGAAGACTTTATGGGCTAAACTTGGCACAAAATTGTTGTTTTCTACTACTTGTCATCCTCAAACGGATGGACAAACTGAAGTTGTCAATAGAACTTTGGGAACACTTTTGCGTGCTATTCTTAAAAAGAACTTGGATTGACATTTCTATGGACTTTATTTTGGGGTTGCCTAGGACTAAGAAGGGGAGGGATTCTATTTTTGTTGTTGTGGATAGATTCTCTAAGATGGCACATTTTATAGCTTGTCATAAAACCGATGATGCTTCAAACATTGCGGATTTGTTCTTTAGAGAAGTCGTTAGGTTGCATGGCATGCCTAGGACTATTGTTTCTGGTCGCGATGTTAAATTCTTGAGTTACTTTTGGAGACTTTATGGGCTAAACTTGGCACAAAATTGTTGTTTTCTACTACTTGTCATCCTCAAACGGATGGACAAACTGAAGTTGTCAATAGAACTTTGGGAACACTTTTGCGTGCTATTCTTAAAAAGATCTTGGATTGACATTTCTATGGACTTTATTTTGGGGTTGCCTAGGACTAAGAAGGGGAGGGATTCTGTTTTTGTTGTTGCGGATAGATTCTCTAAGATGACACATTTTATAGCTTGTCATAAAACCGATGATGCTTCAAACATTGCGGAATAGTTCTTTAGAGAAGTCGTTAGGTTGCATGGCATGCCTAGGACTATTGTTTCTGGTCGCGATGTTAAATTCTTGAGTTACTTTTGGAAGACTTTATGGGCTAAACTTGGCACAAAATTGTTGTTTTCTACTACTTGTCATCCTCAAACGGATGGACAAACTGAAGTTGTCAATAGAACTTTGGGAACACTTTTGCGTGCTATTCTTAGAAAGAACTTGGATTGACATTTCTATGGACTTTATTTTGGGGTTGCCTAGGACTAAGAAGGGGAGGGATTCTATTTTTGTTGTTGTGGATTGATTCTCTAAGATGGCACATTTTATAGCTTGTCATAAAATCCGATGATGCTTCAAACATGGCGGATTTGTTCTTTAGAGAAGTCGCTAGGTTGCATGGCATGCCTGTGACTATTGTTTCTGGTCGCGATGTTAAATTCTTGAGTTACTTTTGGAAGACTTAATGGGCTAAACTTGGCACAAAATTGTTGTTTTCTACTACTTGTCATCCTCTAACGGATGGACAAACTGAAGTTGTCAATAGAACTTTGGGAACACTTTTGCGTGCTATTCTTAAAAAGAACTTGGATTGACATTTCAATGGACTTTATTTTGGGGTTGCCTAGGACTAAGAAGGGGAGGGATTCTATTTTTGTTGTTGTGGATTGATTCTCTAAGATGGCACATTTTATAGCTTGTCATAAAATCCGACGATGCTTCAAACATGGCGGATTTGTTCTTTAGAGAAGTCGCTAGGTTGCATGACATGCCTAGGACTATTGTTTCTAATCGCGATGTTAAATTCTTGAGTTACTTTTGGTAGACTTTATGGGCTAAACTTGGCACAAAATTGTTGTTTTCTACTACTTGTCATCCTCAAACGGATGGACAAACTGAAGTTGTCAATAGAACTTTGGGAACACTTTTGCGTGCTATTCTTAAAAGAACTTGGATTGACATTTCTATGGACTTTATTTTGGGGTTGCCTAGGACTAAGAAGGGGAGGGATTCTATTTTTGTTGTTGTGGATTAATTCTCTAAGATTGAACATTTTATAGCTTGTCATAAAATCGATAATGCTTCAAACATTGCGGATTTGTTCTTTAGAGAAGTCGTTAGGTTGCATGGCATGCCTAGGACTATTGTTTCTGGTCGCGATGTTAAATTCTTGAGTTACTTTTGGTGGACTTTATGGGCTAAACTTGGCACAAAATTGTTGTTTTCTACTACTTGTCATCCTCAAACGGATGGACAAACTGAAGTTGTCAATAGAACTTTGGGAACACTTTTGCGTGCTATTCTTAAAAAGAACTTGGATTGACATTTCTATGGACTTTATTTTGGGGTTGCCTAGGACTAAGAAGGGGAGGGATTCTATTTTTGTTGTTGTGGATTGATTCTCTAAGATGGCACATTTTATAGCTTGTCATAAAACCGATGATGCTTCAAACATTGCGGATTTGTTCTTTAGAGAAGTCGTTAGGTTGCATGGCATGCCTAGGACTATTGTTTCTGGTCGCGATGTTAAATTCTTGAGTTACTTTTGGAAGACTTTATGGGCTAAACTTGGCACAAAATTGTTGTTTTCTACTACTTGTCATCCTCAAACGGATGGACAAACTGAAGTTGCCAATAGATCTTTGGGAACACTTTTGCGTGCTATTCTTAAAAAGAACTTGGATTGACATTTCTATGGACTTTATTTTGGGGTTGCCTAGGACTAAGAAGGGGAGGGATTCTATTTTTGTTGTTGTGGATTGATTCTCTAAGATGGCACATTTTATTGCTTGTCATAAAACTGATGATGCTTCAAACATTGCGGATTTGTTCTTTAGAGAAGTCGCTAGGTTGCATGGCATGCCTGGGACTATTGTTTCTGGTCGCGATGTTAAATTCTTGAGTTACTTTTGGAAGACTTAATGGGCTAAACTTGGCACAAAATTGTTGTTTTCTACTACTTGTCATCCTCAAACGGATGGACAAACTGAAGTTGTCAATAGAACTTTGGGAACACTTTTGCGTGCTATTCTTAAAAAGATCTTGGATTGACATTTCTATGGACTTTATTTTGGGGTTGCCTAGGACTAAGAAGGGGAGGGATTCTGTTTTTGTTGTTGCGGATAGATTCTCTAAGATGACACATTTTATAGCTTGTCATAAAACCGATGATGCTTCAAACATTGCGGAATAGTTCTTTAGAGAAGTCGTTAGGTTGCATGGCATGCCTAGGACTATTGTTTCTGGTCGCGATGTTAAATTCTTGAGTTACTTTTGGAAGACTTTATGGGCTAAACTTGGCACAAAATTGTTGTTTTCTACTACTTGTCATCCTCAAACGGATGGACAAACTGAAGTTGTCAATAGAACTTTGGGAACACTTTTGCGTGCTATTCTTAGAAAGAACTTGGATTGACATTTCTATGGACTTTATTTTGGGGTTGCCTAGGACTAAGAAGGGGAGGGATTCTATTTTTGTTGTTGTGGATTGATTCTCTAAGATGGCACATTTTATAGCTTGTCATAAAATCCGATGATGCTTCAAACATGGCGGATTTGTTCTTTAGAGAAGTCGCTAGGTTGCATGGCATGCCTGGGACTATTGTTTCTGGTCGCGATGTTAAATTCTTGAGTTACTTTTGGAAGACTTAATGGGCTAAACTTGGCACAAAATTGTTGTTTTCTACTACTTGTCATCCTCAAACGGATGGACAAACTGAAGTTGTCAATAGAACTTTGGGAACACTTTTGCGTGCTATTCTTAAAAAGAACTTGGATTGACATTTCTATGGACTTTATTTTGGGGTTGCCTAGGACTAAGAAGGGGAGGGATTCTATTTTTGTTGTTGTGGATTGATTCTCTAAGATGGCACATTTTATAGCTTGTCATAAAATCCGATGATGCTTCAAACATGGCGGATTTGTTCTTTAGAGAAGTCGCTAGGTTGCATGGCATGCCTAGGACTATTGTTTCTAGTCGCGATGTTAAATTCTTGAGTTACTTTTGCAAGACTTTATGGGCTAAACTTGGCACAAAATTGTTGTTTTCTACTACTTGTCATCCTCAAACGGATGGACAAACTGAAGTTGTCAATAGAACTTTGGGAACACTTTTGCGTGCTATTCTTAAAAAGAACTTGGATTGACATTTCTATGGACTTTATTTTGGGGTTGCCTAGGACTAAGAAGGGGAGGGATTCTATTTTTGTTGTTGTGGATTGATTCTCTAAGATGGCACATTTTATAGCTTGTCATAAAATCCGATGATGCTTCAAACATGGCGGATTTGTTCTTTAGAGAAGTCGCTAGGTTGCATGGCATGCCTGGGACTATTGTTTCTGGTCGCGATGTTACATTCTTGAGTTACTTTTGGAAGACTTTATGGGCTAAACTTGGCACAAAATTGTTGTTTTCTACTACTTGTCATCCTCAAACGGATGGACAAACTGAAGTTGTCAATAGAACTTTGGGAACACTTTTGCGTGCTATTCTTAAAAAGAACTTGGATTGACATTTCTATGGACTTTATTTTGGGGTTGCCTAGACTAAGAAGGGGAGGGATTCTATTTTTGTTGTTGTGGATTGATTCTCTAAGATGGCACATTTTATAGCTTGTCATAAAATCCGGTGATGCTTCAACATGGCGGATTTGTTCTTTAGAGAAGTCGTAAGGTTGCATGGCATGCCTAGGACTATTGTTTCTGGTCGCGATGTTAAATTCTAGAGTTACTTTTGGAAGACTTTATGGGCTAAACTTGGCACAAAATTGTTGTTTTCTACTACTTGTCATCCTCAAACGGATGGACAAACTGAAGTTGTCAATAGAACTTTGGGAACACTTTTGCGTGCTATTCTTAAAAAGATCTTGGATTGACATTTCTATGGACTTTATTTTGGGGTTGCCTAGGACTAAGAAGGGGAGGGATTCTATTTTTGTTGTTGTGGATAGATTCTCTAAGATGACACATTTTATAGCTTGTCATAAAACCGATGATGCTTCAAACATTGCGGATTGTTCTTTAGAGAAGTCGTTAGGTTGCATGGCATGCCTAGACTATTGTTTCTGGTCGCGATGTTAAATTCTTGAGTTACTTTTGGAAGACTTTATGGGCTAAACTTGGCACAAAATTGTTGTTTTCTACTACTTGTCATCCTCAAACGGATGGACAAACTGAAGTTGTCAATAGAACTTTGGGAACACTTTTGCGTGCTATTCTTAAAAAGAACTTGGATTGACATTTCTATGGACTTTATTTTGGGGTTGCCTAGGACTAAGAAGGGGAGGGATTCTATTTTTGTTGTTGTGGATTGATTCTCTAAGATGGCACATTTTATAGCTTGTCATAAAATCCGATGATGCTTCAAACATGGCGGATTTGTTCTTTAGAGAAGTCGCTAGGTTGCATGGCATGCCTAGGGACTATTGTTTCTGGTCGCGATGTTAAATTCTTGAGTTACTTTTGGAAGACTTTATGGGCTAAACTTGGCACAAAATTGTTGTTTTCTACTACTTGTCATCCTCAAACGGATGGACAAACTGAAGTTGTCAATAGAACTTTGGGAACACTTTTGCGTGCTATTCTTAAAAAGAACTTGGATTGACATTTCTATTGACTTTATTTTGGGGTTGCCTAGGACTAAGAAGGGGAGGGATTCTATTTTTGTTGTTGTGGATAGATTCTCTAAGATGGCACATTTTATAGTTTGTCATAAAACCGATGATGCTTCAAACATTGCGGATTTGTTCTTTAGAGAAGTCGTTAGGTTGCATGGCATGCCTAGGACTATTGTTTCTGGTCGCGATGTTAAATTCTTGAGTTACTTTTGGAAGACTTTATGGGCTAAACTTGGCACAAAATTGTTGTTTTCTACTACTTGTCATCCTCAAACGGATGGACAAACTGAAGTTGTCAATAGAACTTTGGGAACACTTTTGCGTGCTATTCTTAAAAAGAACTTGGATTGACATTTCTATGGACTTTATTTGGGGTTGCCTAGGACTAAGAAGGGGAGGGATTCTATTTTTGTTGTTGTGGATAGATTCTCTAAGATGGCACATTTTATAGCTTGTCATAAAACCGATGATGCTTCAAACATTGCGGATTTGTTCTTTAGAGAAGTCGTTAGGTTGCATGGCATGCCTAGGACTATTGTTTCTGGTCGCGATGTTAAATTCTTGAGTTACTTTGGAAGACTTTATGGGCTAAACTTGGCACAAAATTGTTGTTTTCTACTACTTGTCATCCTCAAACGGATGGACAAACAGAAGTTGTCAATAGAACTTTGGGAACACTTTTGCGTGCTATTCTTAAAAAGAACTTGGATTGACATTTCTATGGACTTTATTTTGGGGTTGCCTAGGACTAAGAAGGGGAGGGATTATATTTTTGTTGTTGTGGATTGATTCTCTAAGATGGCACATTTTATAGCTTGTCATAAAACCGATGATGCTTCAAGCATTGCGGATTTGTTCTTTAGATAAGTCGTTAGGTTGCATGGCAAGCCTAGGACTATTGTTTCTGATCGCGATGTTAAATTCTTGAGTTACTTTTGGAAGACTTTATGGACTAAACTTGGCACAAAATTGTTGTTTTCTACTACTTGTCATCCTCTAACGGATGGACAAACTGAAGTTGTCAATAGAACTTTGGGAACACTTTTGCGTGCTATTCTTAAAAAGAACTTGGATTGACATTTCAATGGACTTTATTTTGGGGTTGCCTAGGACTAAGAAGGGGAGGGATTCTATTTTTGTTGTTGTGGATTGATTCTCTAAGATGGCACATTTTATAGCTTGTCATAAAATCCGACGATGCTTCAAACATGGCGGATTTGTTCTTTAGAGAAGTCGCTAGGTTGCATGACATGCCTAGGACTATTGTTTCTAATCGCGATGTTAAATTCTTGAGTTACTTTTGGTAGACTTTATGGGCTAAACTTGGCACAAAATTGTTGTTTTCTACTACTTGTCATCCTCAAACGGATGGACAAACTGAAGTTGTCAATATAACTTTGGGAACACTTTTGCGTGCTATTCTTAAAAAGAACTTGGATTGACATTTCTATGGACTTTATTTTGGGGTTGCCTAGGACTAAGAAGGGGAGGGATTCTATTTTTGTTGTTGTGGATTAATTCTCTAAGATTGAACATTTTATAGCTTGTCATAAAATCGATAATGCTTCAAACATTGCGGATTTGTTCTTTAGAGAAGTCGTTAGGTTGCATGGCATGCCTAGGACTATTGTTTCTGGTCGCGATGTTAAATTCTTGAGTTACTTTTGGTGGACTTTATGGGCTAAACTTGGCACAAAATTGTTGTTTTCTACTACTTGTCATCCTCAAACGGATGGACAAACTTAAGTTGTCAATAGAACTTTGGGAACACTTTTGCGTGCTATTCTTAAAAAGAACTTAGATTGACATTTCTATTGACTTTATTTTGGGGTTGCCTAGGACTAAGAAGGGGAGGGATTCTATTTTTGTTGTTGTGGATAGATTCTCTAAGATGGCACATTTTATAGTTTGTCATAAAACCGATGATGCTTCAAACATTGCGGATTTGTTCTTTAGAGAAGTCGTTAGGTTGCATGGCATGCCTAGGACTATTGTTTCTGGTCGCGATGTTAAAATCTTGAGTTACTTTTGGAAGACTTTATGGGCTAAACTTGGCACAAAATTGTTGTTTTCTACTACTTGTCATCCTCAAACGGATGGACAAACTGAAGTTGTCAATAGAACTTTGGGAACACTTTTGCGTGCTATTCTTAAAAAGAACTTGGATTGACATTTCTATGGACTTTATTTTGGGGTTGCCTAGGACTAAGAAGGGGAGGGATTATATTTTTGTTGTTGTGGATTGATTCTCAAAGATGGCACATTTTATAGCTTGTCATAAAACCGTTGATACTTCAAACATTGCGGATTTGTTCTTTAGAGAAGTCGTTAGGTTGCATGGCATGCCTAGGACTATTGTTTCTGGTCGCGATGTTAAATTCTTGAGTTACTTTTGGAAGACTTTATGGGCTAAACTTGGCACAAAATTGTTGTTTTCTACTACTTGTCATCCTCAAACGGATGGACAAACTGAAGTTGCCAATAGATCTTTGGGAACACTTTTGCGTGCTATTCTTAAAAAGAACTTGGATTGACATTTCTATGGACTTTATTTTGGGGTTGCCTAGGACTAAGAAGGGGAGGGATTCTATTTTTGTTGTTGTGGATTGATTCTCCAAGATGGCACATTTTATAGCTTGTCATAAAACCGATGATGCTTTACTTTATGGGCTAAACTTGGCACAAAATTGTTGTTTTCTACTACTTGTCATCCTCAAACGGATGGACAAACTGAAGTTGTCAATAGAACTTTGGGAACACTTTTGCGTGCTATTCTTAAAAAGATCTTGGATTGACATTTCTATGGACTTTATTTTGGGGTTGCCTAGGACTAAGAAGGGGAGGGATTCTGTTTTTGTTGTTGCGGATAGATTCTCTAAGATGACACATTTTATAGCTTGTCATAAAACCGATGATGCTTCAAACATTGCGGAATAGTTCTTTAGAGAAGTCGTTAGGTTGCATGGCATGCCTAGGACTATTGTTTCTGGTCGCGATGTTAAATTCTTGAGTTACTTTTGGAAGACTTTATGGGCTAAACTTGGCACAAAATTGTTGTTTTCTACTACTTGTCATCCTCAAACGGATGGACAAACTGAAGTTGTCAATAGAACTTTGGGAACACTTTTGCGTGCTATTCTTAGAAAGAACTTGGATTGACATTTCTATGGACTTTATTTTGGGGTTGCCTAGGACTAAGAAGGGGAGGGATTCTATTTTTGTTGTTGTGGATTGATTCTCTAAGATGGCACATTTTATAGCTTGTCATAAAATCCGATGATGCTTCAAACATGGCGGATTTGTTCTTTAGAGAAGTCGCTAGGTTGCATGGCATGCCTAGGACTATTGTTTCTGGTCGCGATGTTAAATTCTTGAGTTACTTTTGGAAGACTTAATGGGCTAAACTTGGCACAAAATTGTTGTTTTCTACTACTTGTCATCCTCTAACGGATGGACAAACTGAAGTTGTCAATAGAACTTTGGGAACACTTTTGCGTGCTATTCTTAAAAAGAACTTGGATTGACATTTCAATGGACTTTATTTTGGGGTTGCCTAGGACTAAGAAGGGGAGGGATTCTATTTTTGTTGTTGTGGATTGATTCTCTAAGATGGCACATTTTATAGCTTGTCATAAAATCCGACGATGCTTCAAACATGGCGGATTTGTTCTTTAGAGAAGTCGCTAGGTTGCATGACATGCCTAGGACTATTGTTTCTAATCGCGATGTTAAATTCTTGAGTTACTTTTGGTAGACTTTATGGGCTAAACTTGGCACAAAATTGTTGTTTTCTACTACTTGTCATCCTCAAACGGATGGACAAACTGAAGTTGTCAATAGAACTTTGGGAACACTTTTGCGTGCTATTCTTAAAAAGAACTTGGATTGACATTTCTATGGACTTTATTTTGGGGTTGCCTAGGACTAAGAAGGGGAGGGATTCTATTTTTGTTGTTGTGGATTAATTCTCTAAGATTGAACATTTTATAGCTTGTCATAAAATCGATAATGCTTCAAACATTGCGGATTTGTTCTTTAGAGAAGTCGTTAGGTTGCATGGCATGCCTAGGACTATTGTTTCTGGTCGCGATGTTAAATTCTTGAGTTACTTTTGGTAGACTTTATGGGCTAAACTTGGCACAAAATTGTTGTTTTCTACTACTTGTCATCCTCAAACGGATGGACAAACTGAAGTTGTCAATAGAACTTTGGGAACACTTTTGCGTGCTATTCTTAAAAAGAACTTGGATTGACATTTCTATGGACTTTATTTTGGGGTTGCCTAGGACTAAGAAGGGGAGGGATTATATTTTTGTTGTTGTGGATTGATTCTCAAAGATGGCACATTTTATAGCTTGTCATAAAACCGATTGATACTTCAAACATTGCGGATTTGTTCTTTAGAGAAGTCGTTAGGTTGCATGGCATGCCTAGGACTATTGTTTCTGGTCGCGATGTTAAATTCTTGAGTTACTTTTGGAAGACTTTATGGGCTAAACTTGGCACAAAATTGTTGTTTTCTACTACTTGTCATCCTCAAACGGATGGACAAACTGAAGTTGTCAATAGAACTTTGGGAACACTTTTGGATTGACATTTCTATGGACTTTATTTTGGGGTTGCCTAGGACTAAGAAGGGGAGGGATTCTATTTTTGTTGTTGTGGATTGATTCTCTAAGATGGCACATTTTATAGCTTGTCATAAAATCCGATGATGCTTCAAACATGGCGGATTTGTTCTTTAGAGAAGTCGCTAGGTTGCATGGCATGCCTGGGACTATTGTTTCTGGTCGCGATGTTACATTCTTGAGTTACTTTTGGAAGACTTTATGGGCTACACTTGGCACAAAATTGTTGTTTTCTACTACTTGTCATCCTCAAACGGATGGACAAACTGAAGTTGTCAATAGAACTTTGGGAACACTTTTGCATGCTATTCTTAAAAAGAACTTGGATTGACATTTCTATGGACTTTATTTTGGGGTTGCCTAGGACTAAGAAGGAGAGGGATTCTATTTTTGTTGTTGTGGATTGATTCTCCAAGATGGCACATTTTATAGCTTGTCATAAAACCGATGATGCTTGACTTTATGGGCTAAACTTGGCACAAAATTGTTGTTTTCTACTACTTGTCATCCTCAAACGGATGGACAAACAGAAGTTGTCAATAGAACTTTGGGAACACTTTTGCGTGCTATTCTTAAAAAGAACTTGGATTGACATTTCTATGGACTTTATTTTGGGGTTGCCTAGGACTAAGAAGGGGAGGGATTATATTTTTGTTGTTGTGGATTGATTCTCTAAGATGGCACATTTTATAGCTTGTCATAAAACCGATGATGCTTCAAGCATTGCGGATTTGTTCTTTAGATAAGTCGTTAGGTTGCATGGCAAGCCTAGGACTATTGTTTCTGATCGCGATGTTAAATTCTTGAGTTACTTTTGGAAGACTTTATGGACTAAACTTGGCACAAAATTGTTGTTTTCTACTACTTGTCATCCTCTAACGGATGGACAAACTGAAGTTGTCAATAGAACTTTGGGAACACTTTTGCGTGCTATTCTTAAAAAGAACTTGGATTGACATTTCTAATGGACTTTATTTTGGGGTTGCCTAGGACTAAGAAGGGGAGGGATTCTATTTTTGTTGTTGTGGATTGATTCTCTAAGATGGCACATTTTATAGCTTGTCATAAAATCCGACTGATGCTTCAAACATGGCGGATTTGTTCTTTAGAGAAGTCGCTAGGTTGCATGACATGCCTAGGACTATTGTTTCTAATCGCGATGTTAAATTCTTGAGTTACTTTTGGTAGACTTTATGGGCTAAACTTGGCACAAAATTGTTGTTTTCTACTACTTGTCATCCTCAAACGGATGGACAAACTGAAGTTGTCAATAGAACTTTGGGAACACTTTTGCGTGCTATTCTTAAAAAGAACTTGGATTGACATTTCTATGGACTTTATTTTGGGGTTGCCTAGGACTAAGAAGGGGAGGGATTCTATTTTTGTTGTTGTGGATTAGATTCTCTAAGATGGAACATTTTATAGCTTGTCATAAAATCGATAATGCTTCAAACATTGCGGATTTGTTCTTTAGAGAAGTCGTTAGGTTGCATGGCATGCCTAGGACTATTGTTTCTGGTCGCGATGTTAAATTCTTGAGTTACTTTTGGAAGACTTTATGGGCTAAACTTGGCACAAAATTGTTGTTTTCTACTACTTGTCATCCTCAAACGGATGGACAAACTGAAGTTGTCAATAGAACTTTGGGAACACTTTTGCGTGCTATTCTTAAAAAGAACTTGGATTGACATTTCTATGGACTTTATTTTGGGGTTGCCTAGGACTAAGAAGGGGAGGGATTCTATTTTTGTTGTTGTGGATTGATTCTCTAAGATGGCACATTTTATAGCTTGTCATAAAACCGATGATGCTTCAAACATTGCGGATTTGTTCTTTAGAGAAGTCGTTAGGTTGCATGGCATGCCTAGGACTATTGTTTCTGGTCGCGATGTTAAAT
Organism: Primulina eburnea; assembly: GCF_022965805.1. Lineage (NCBI taxonomy): Eukaryota > Viridiplantae > Streptophyta > Magnoliopsida > Lamiales > Gesneriaceae > Primulina > Primulina eburnea. The sequence goes on from NW_027331245.1 coordinate 215,228, forward strand.
TCTTGAGTTACTTTTGGAAGACTTTATGGGCTAAACTTGGCACAAAATTGTTGTTTTCTACTACTTGTCATCCTCAAACGGATGGACAAACTGAAGTTGTCAATAGAACTTTGGGAACACTTTTGCGTGCTATTCTTAAAAAGAACTTGGATTGACATTTCTATGGACTTTATTTTGGGGTTGCCTAGGACTAAGAAGGGGAGGGATTCTATTTTTGTTGTTGTGGATAGATTCTCTAAGATGGCACATTTTATAGCTTGTCATAAAACCGATGATGCTTCAAACATTGCGGATTTGTTCTTTAGAGAAGTCGCTAGGTTGCATGGCATGCCTAGGACTATTGTTTCTGGTCGCGATGTTAAATTCTTGAGTTACTTTTGGAAGACTTTATGGGCTAAACTTGGCACAAAATTGTTGTTTTCTACTACTTGTCATCCTCAAACGGATGGACAAACTGAAGTTGTCAATAGAACTTTGGGAACACTTTTGCGTGCTATTCTTAAAAAGAACTTGGATTGACATTTCTATTGACTTTATTTTGGGGTTGCCTAGGACTAAGAAGGGGAGGGATTCTATTTTTGTTGTTGTGGATAGATTCTCTAAGATGGCACATTTTATAGTTTGTCATAAAACCGATGATGCTTCAAACATTGCGGATTTGTTCTTTAGAGAAGTCGTTAGGTTGCATGGCATGCCTAGGACTATTGTTTCTGGTCGCGATGTTAAATTCTTGAGTTACTTTTGGAAGACATTATGGGCTAAACTTGGTACAAAATTGTTGTTTTCTACTACTTGTCATCCTCAAACGGATGGACAAACTGAAGTTGTCAATAGAACTTTGGGAACACTTTTGCGTGCTATTCTTAAAAAGAACTTGGATTGACATTTCTATGGACTTTATTTTGGGGTTGCCTAGGACTAAGAAGGAGAGGGATTCTATTTTTGTTGTTGTGGATTGATTCTCCAAGATGGCACATTTTATAGCTTGTCATAAAACCGATGATGCTTGACTTTATGGGCTAAACTTGGCACAAAATTGTTGTTTTCTACTACTTGTCATCCTCAAACGGATGGACAAACAGAAGTTGTCAATAGAACTTTGGGAACACTTTTGCGTGCTATTCTTAAAAAGAACTTGGATTGACATTTCTATGGACTTTATTTTGGGGTTGCCTAGGACTAAGAAGGGGAGGGATTATATTTTTGTTGTTGTGGATTGATTCTCTAAGATGGCACATTTTATAGCTTGTCATAAAACCGATGATGCTTCAAGCATTGCGGATTTGTTCTTTAGATAAGTCGTTAGGTTGCATGGCAAGCCTAGGACTATTGTTTCTGATCGCGATGTTAAATTCTTGAGTTACTTTTGGAAGACTTTATGGACTAAACTTGGCACAAAATTGTTGTTTTCTACTACTTGTCATCCTCTAACGGATGGACAAACTGAAGTTGTCAATAGAACTTTGGGAACACTTTTGCGTGCTATTCTTAAAAAGAACTTGGATTGACATTTCAATGGACTTTATTTTGGGGTTGCCTAGGACTAAGAAGGGGAGGGATTCTATTTTTGTTGTTGTGGATAGATTCTCTAAGATGGCACATTTTATAGCTTGTCATAAAATCCGACTGATGCTTCAAACATGGCGGATTTGTTCTTTAGAGAAGTCGCTAGGTTGCATGGCATGCCTAGGACTATTGTTTCTGATCGCGATGTTAAATTCTTGAGTTACTTTTGGAAGACTTTATGGGCTAAACTTGGCACAAAATTGTTGTTTTCTACTACTTGTCATCCTCAAACGGATGGACAAACTGAAGTTGTCAATAGAACTTTGGGAACACTTTTGCGTGCTATTCTTAAAAAGAACTTGGATTGACATTTCTATGGACTTTATTTTGGGGTTGCCTAGGACTAAGAAGGGGAGGGATTCTATTTTTGTTGTTGTGGATTAGATTCTCTAAGATGGCACATTTTATAGCTTGTCATAAAACCGATGATGCTTCAAACATTGCGGATTTGTTCTTTAGAGAAGTCGTTAGGTTGCATGGCATGCCTAGGACTATTGTTTCTGGTCGCGATGTTAAATTCTTGAGTTACTTTTGGAAGACTTTATGGGCTAAACTTGGCACAAAATTGTTGTTTTCTACTACTTGTCATCCTCAAACGGATGGACAAACTGAAGTTGTCAATAGAACTTTGGGAACACTTTTGCGTGCTATTCTTAAAAAGAACTTGATTGACATTTCTATGGACTTTATTTTGGGGTTGCCTAGGACTAAGAAGGGGAGGGATTCTATTTTTGTTGTTGTGGATAGATTCTCTAAGATGGCACATTTTATAGCTTGTCATAAAACCGATGATGCTTCAAACATTGCGGATTTGTTCTTTAGAGAAGTCGTTAGGTTGCATGGCATGCCTAGGACTATTGTTTCTGGTCGCGATGTTAAATTCTTGAGTTACTTTTGGAAGACTTTATGGGCTAAACTTGGCACAAAATTGTTGTTTTCTACTACTTGTCATCCTCAAACGGATGGACAAACTGAAGTTGTCAATAGAACTTTGGGAACACTTTTGCGTGCTATTCTTAAAAAGAACTTGGATTGACATTTCTATGGACTTTATTTTGGGGTTGCCTAGGACTAAGAAGGGGAGGGATTCTATTTTTGTTGTTGTGGATAGATTCTCTAAGATGGCACATTTTATAGCTTGTCATAAAACCGATGATGCTTCAAACATTGCGGATTTGTTCTTTAGAGAAGTCGTTAGGTTGCATGGCATGCCTAGGACTATTGTTTCTGGTCGCGATGTTAAATTCTTGAGTTACTTTTGGAAGACTTTATGGGCTAAACTTGGCACAAAATTGTTGTTTTCTACTACTTGTCATCCTCAAACGGATGGACAAACTGAAGTTGTCAATAGAACTTTGGGAACACTTTTGCGTGCTATTCTTAAAAAGAACTTGGATTGACATTTCTATGGACTTTATTTTGGGGTTGCCTAGGACTAAGAAGGGGAGGGATTCTATTTTTGTTGTTGTGGATAGATTCTCTAAGATGGCACATTTTATAGCTTGTCATAAAACCGATGATGCTTCAAACATTGCGGATTTGTTCTTTAGAGAAGTCGTTAGGTTGCATGGCATGCCTAGGACTATTGTTTCTGGTCGCGATGTTAAATTCTTGAGTTACTTTGGAAGACTTTATGGGCTAAACTTGGCACAAAATTGTTGTTTTCTACTACTTGTCATCCTCAAACGGATGGACAAACTGAAGTTGTCAATAGAACTTTGGGAACACTTTTGCGTGCTATTCTTAAAAAGAACTTGGATTGACATTTCTATGGACTTTATTTTGGGGTTGCCTAGGACTAAGAAGGGGAGGGATTCTATTTTTGTTGTTGTGGATAGATTCTCTAAGATGGCACATTTTATAGCTTGTCATAAAACCGATGATGCTTCAAACATTGCGGATTTGTTCTTTAGAGAAGTCGTTAGGTTGCATGGCATGCCTAGGACTATTGTTTCTGGTCGCGATGTTAAATTCTTGAGTTACTTTTGGAAGACTTTATGGGCTAAACTTGGCACAAAATTGTTGTTTTCTACTACTTGTCATCCTCAAACGGATGGACAAACTGAAGTTGTCAATAGAACTTTGGGAACACTTTTGCGTGCTATTCTTAAAAAGAACTTGGATTGACATTTCTATGGACTTTATTTTGGGGTTGCCTAGGACTAAGAAGGGGAGGGATTCTATTTTTGTTGTTGTGGATAGATTCTCTAAGATGGCACATTTTATAGCTTGTCATAAAACCGATGATGCTTCAAACATGGCGGATTTGTTCTTTAGAGAAGTCGCTAGGTTGCATGGCATGCCTAGGACTATTGTTTCTGGTCGCGATGTTAAATTCTTGAGTTACTTTTGGAAGACTTTATGGGCTAAACTTGGCACAAAATTGTTGTTTTCTACTACTTGTCATCCTCAAACGGATGGACAAACTGAAGTTGTCAATAGAACTTTGGGAACACTTTTGCGTGCTATTCTTAAAAAGAACTTGGATTGACATTTCTATGGACTTTATTTTGGGGTTGCCTAGGACTAAGAAGGGGAGGGATTCTATTTTTGTTGTTGTGGATAGATTCTCTAAGATGGCACATTTTATAGCTTGTCATAAAACCGATGATGCTTCAAACATGGCGGATTTGTTCTTTAGAGAAGTCGCTAGGTTGCATGGCATGCCTAGGACTATTGTTTCTGGTCGCGATGTTAAATTCTTGAGTTACTTTTGGAAGACTTTATGGGCTAAACTTGGCACAAAATTGTTGTTTTCTACTACTTGTCATCCTCAAACGGATGGACAAACTGAAGTTGTCAATAGAACTTTGGGAACACTTTTGCGTGCTATTCTTAAAAAGAACTTGGATTGACATTTCTATGGACTTTATTTTGGGGTTGCCTAGGACTAAGAAGGGGAGGGATTCTATTTTTGTTGTTGTGGATAGATTCTCTAAGATGGCACATTTTATAGCTTGTCATAAAACCGATGATGCTTCAAACATTGCGGATTTGTTCTTTAGAGAAGTCGTTAGGTTGCATGGCATGCCTAGGACTATTGTTTCTGGTCGCGATGTTAAATTCTTGAGTTACTTTTGGAAGACTTTATGGGCTAAACTTGGCACAAAATTGTTGTTTTCTACTACTTGTCATCCTCAAACGGATGGACAAACTGAAGTTGTCAATAGAACTTTGGGAACACTTTTGCGTGCTATTCTTAAAAAGAACTTGGATTGACATTTCTATGGACTTTATTTTGGGGTTGCCTAGGACTAAGAAGGGGAGGGATTCTATTTTTGTTGTTGTGGATAGATTCTCTAAGATGGCACATTTTATAGCTTGTCATAAAACCGATGATGCTTCAAACATTGCGGATTTGTTCTTTAGAGAAGTCGTTAGGTTGCATGGCATGCCTAGGACTATTGTTTCTGGTCGCGATGTTAAATTCTTGAGTTACTTTTGGAAGACTTTATGGGCTAAACTTGGCACAAAATTGTTGTTTTCTACTACTTGTCATCCTCAAACGGATGGACAAACTGAAGTTGTCAATAGAACTTTGGGAACACTTTTGCGTGCTATTCTTAAAAGAACTTGGATTGACATTTCTATGGACTTTATTTTGGGGTTGCCTAGGACTAAGAAGGGGAGGGATTCTATTTTTGTTGTTGTGGATAGATTCTCTAAGATGGCACATTTTATAGCTTGTCATAAAACCGATGATGCTTCAAACATTGCGGATTTGTTCTTTAGAGAAGTCGTTAGGTTGCATGGCATGCCTAGGACTATTGTTTCTGGTCGCGATGTTAAATTCTTGAGTTACTTTTGGAAGACTTTATGGGCTAAACTTGGCACAAAATTGTTGTTTTCTACTACTTGTCATCCTCAAACGGATGGACAAACTGAAGTTGTCAATAGAACTTTGGGAACACTTTTGCGTGCTATTCTTAAAAAGAACTTGGATTGACATTTCTATGGACTTTATTTTGGGGTTGCCTAGGACTAAGAAGGAGAGGGATTCTATTTTGTTGTTGTGGATTGATTCTCCAAGATGGCACATTTTATAGCTTGTCATAAAACCGATGATGCTTGACTTTATGGGCTAAACTTGGCACAAAATTGTTGTTTTCTACTACTTGTCATCCTCAAACGGATGGACAAACAGAAGTTGTCAATAGAACTTTGGGAACACTTTTGCGTGCTATTCTTAAAAAGAACTTGGATTGACATTTCTATGGACTTTATTTTGGGGTTGCCTAGGACTAAGAAGGGGAGGGATTATATTTTTGTTGTTGTGGATTGATTCTCTAAGATGGCACATTTTATAGCTTGTCATAAAAACCGATGATGCTTCAAGCATTGCGGATTGTTCTTTAGAGAAGTCGTTAGGTTGCATGGCATGCCTAGGACTATTGTTTCTGGTCGCGATGTTAAATTCTTGAGTTACTTTTGGAAGACTTTATGGGCTAAACTTGGCACAAAATTGTTGTTTTCTACTACTTGTCATCCTCAAACGGATGGACAAACTGAAGTTGTCAATAGAACTTTGGGAACACTTTTGCGTGCTATTCTTAAAAAGAACTTGGATTGACATTTCTATGGACTTTATTTTGGGGTTGCCTAGGACTAAGAAGGGGAGGGATTCTATTTTTGTTGTTGTGGATAGATTCTCTAAGATGGCACATTTTATAGCTTGTCATAAAACCGATGATGCTTCAAACATTGCGGATTTGTTCTTTAGAGAAGTCGTTAGGTTGCATGGCATGCCTAGGACTATTGTTTCTGGTCGCGATGTTAAATTCTTGAGTTACTTTTGGAAGACTTTATGGGCTAAACTTGGCACAAAATTGTTGTTTTCTACTACTTGTCATCCTCAAACGGATGGACAAACTGAAGTTGTCAATAGAACTTTGGGAACACTTTTGCGTGCTATTCTTAAAAAGAACTTGGATTGACATTTCTATGGACTTTATTTTGGGGTTGCCTAGGACTAAGAAGGGGAGGGATTCTATTTTTGTTGTTGTGGATAGATTCTCTAAGATGGCACATTTTATAGCTTGTCATAAAACCGATGATGCTTCAAACATTGCGGATTTGTTCTTTAGAGAAGTCGTTAGGTTGCATGGCATGCCTAGGACTATTGTTTCTGGTCGCGATGTTAAATTCTTGAGTTACTTTTGGAAGACTTTATGGGCTAAACTTGGCACAAAATTGTTGTTTTCTACTACTTGTCATCCTCAAACGGATGGACAAACTGAAGTTGTCAATAGAACTTTGGGAACACTTTTGCGTGCTATTCTTAAAAAGAACTTGGATTGACATTTCTATGGACTTTATTTTGGGGTTGCCTAGGACTAAGAAGGGGAGGGATTCTATTTTTGTTGTTGTGGATAGATTCTCTAAGATGGCACATTTTATAGCTTGTCATAAAACCGATGATGCTTCAAACATTGCGGATTTGTTCTTTAGAGAAGTCGTTAGGTTGCATGGCATGCCTAGGACTATTGTTTCTGGTCGCGATGTTAAATTCTTGAGTTACTTTTGGAAGACTTTATGGGCTAAACTTGGCACAAAATTGTTGTTTTCTACTACTTGTCATCCTCAAACGGATGGACAAACTGAAGTTGTCAATAGAACTTGGGAACACTTTTGCGTGCTATTCTTAAAAAGAACTTGGATTGACATTTCTATGGACTTTATTTTGGGGTTGCCTAGGACTAAGAAGGGGAGGGATTCTATTTTTGTTGTTGTGGATAGATTCTCTAAGATGGCACATTTTATAGCTTGTCATAAAACCGATGATGCTTCAAACATGGCGGATTTGTTCTTTAGAGAAGTCGTTAGGTTGCATGGCATGCCTAGGACTATTGTTTCTGATCGCGATGTTAAATTCTTGAGTTACTTTTGGAAGACTTTATGGGCTAAACTTGGCACAAAATTGTTGTTTTCTACTACTTGTCATCCTCAAACGGATGGACAAACTGAAGTTGTCAATAGAACTTTGGGAACACTTTTGCGTGCTATTCTTAAAAAGAACTTGGATTGACATTTCTATGGACTTTATTTTGGGGTTGCCTAGGACTAAGAAGGGGAGGGATTCTATTTTTGTTGTTGTGGATAGATTCTCTAAGATGGCACATTTTATAGCTTGTCATAAAACCGATGATGCTTCAAACATTGCGGATTTGTTCTTTAGAGAAGTCGTTAGGTTGCATGGCATGCCTAGGACTATTGTTTCTGGTCGCGATGTTAAATTCTTGAGTTACTTTTGGAAGACTTTATGGGCTAAACTTGGCACAAAATTGTTGTTTTCTACTACTTGTCATCCTCAAACGGATGGACAAACTGAAGTTGTCAATAGAACTTTGGGAACACTTTTGCGTGCTATTCTTAAAAAGAACTTGGATTGACATTTCTATGGACTTTATTTTGGGGTTGCCTAGGACTAAGAAGGGGAGGGATTCTATTTTTGTTGTTGTGGATAGATTCTCTAAGATGGCACATTTTATAGCTTGTCATAAAACCGATGATGCTTCAAACATTGCGGATTTGTTCTTTAGAGAAGTCGTTAGGTTGCATGGCATGCCTAGGACTATTGTTTCTGGTCGCGATGTTAAATTCTTGAGTTACTTTTGGAAGACTTTATGGGCTAAACTTGGCACAAAATTGTTGTTTTCTACTACTTGTCATCCTCAAACGGATGGACAAACTGAAGTTGTCAATAGAACTTTGGGAACACTTTTGCGTGCTATTCTTAAAAAGAACTTGGATTGACATTTCTATGGACTTTATTTTGGGGTTGCCTAGGACTAAGAAGGGGAGGGATTCTATTTTTGTTGTTGTGGATAGATTCTCTAAGATGGCACATTTTATAGCTTGTCATAAAACCGTTGATACTTCAAACATTGCGGATTTGTTCTTTAGAGAAGTCGTTAGGTTGCATGGCATGCCTAGGACTATTGTTTCTGGTCGCGATGTTAAATTCTTGAGTTACTTTTGGAAGACTTTATGGGCTAAACTTGGCACAAAATTGTTGTTTTCTACTACTTGTCATCCTCAAACGGATGGACAAACTGAAGTTGCCAATAGATCTTTGGGAACACTTTTGCGTGCTATTCTTAAAAAGAACTTGGATTGACATTTCTATGGACTTTATTTTGGGGTTGCCTAGGACTAAGAATGGGAGGGATTCTATTTTTGTTGTTGTGGATTGATTCTCCAAGATGGCACATGTAATAGCCGAGCCCGGTGTACGGTACGATTTAAGTTTCGTTTGTTATTTGGGATATTTGATTAGATGTTCAGAGTTGTATTTTTGGGCTATAGTATTGTTAGTTTTATTGTCTTGAGGTATTAGATGATGTTGGTTGTTCGTTTCAGCGTTTCGGTTTGATTTTTGTTGCATGGGAATAGTGTTTTGCCGTGAGCACACCGCACCCGCGGCGTTGTAGTGACCGCCCCCGCGGTGGAGACCGCACCCGCGCTGTTTGCAGTGCCGCACCCGCGCTGTTCGAGTTCCAGATTTTTTTTGAGATGCCGTAGCCATTGCGCACCCGCGGTCCTTGTGTTGGCGCACCCGCGGTGAAGGTATGGGCGAGATATTTAGTCGATTTTGGAGTGGTTGGCCATCACTTTTCCTTTTTCTTTCCTTCTCATTTTCGCATTTCTCTCCATTGCAAGGGTTTTTGGTCATTTCTTTCACTTCCTATCTTCGATTCAAGCGTTTGTTTGGAATTTCGACTTGAGATCGACGTTCTCCTTGGTGCTAGGAAGCTTGGGTAAGCTTTTTGGTGCGATTCTGTTAAGGTTGTAAATTAAGAGTTGTTTAGGTTGGTTGTTTATGTGGATTTATGGATTATTTAGCTTGTAATCTTGGATATTTAGTTGATATTGGTGTTATTTGTGGATTATTTGTTGTAGGTGGTGATCAAGAGCTAAGTTGAGGTGTTTGTTGTGGTTTGTAAGTGGAAATTCATTCCTTTTGCTCACATGATTTTATATGTATGTGTTTCAAAGAGTTTATTGTGTTATTCCCTTTCATTTGATCCATAGTATGTATTGTTATATGTATTGGAGGCATTGTATGTCTCATTATTGATTAAAGGGAATACAAAGAGATATATAGAGTTCAAAGTGATTGTTAAAACCAGAGAAGAGTTTAAATGTTTTCGGATTGATAAATACATAGTCAGAGATTGCATGCAATATTAGATGATCATCGCCCAGAGGCTTATATCCCTCAGAGTTATCGGTATTTATATCGATTTGGGATACGAGCAACCCCAGAGCAGAGATACTATTGATATCAATCCCCAGAGCAAAAGAGAAATACCATCATATTTTATGCTATTGCTATATTATTGATATTCAGAGTTTACAGTTCAGAGTTGATGGTATTTATGATTTCAAAGAGATGTTTTACAGAGTTATTGTTCATTGTTATATAAGAGTTCCACTTGCTGAGATTTATTCTCATTCCAGTTATTTTCATGTGATGCAGATCAGAGTGGTGCCTCGGGACGTTGACTGTAGATCGGGGGTCATATGCATACACCGTTGGAAGGAGGATTTTGGCATGATCATAGGAATGATATTTTGTTTTTGTTATGTCATTTAAATGATCATGTATTTATTTTGTAAAGATATTTGATGAAATGTATTTTGAAACTCCTTCCGTATATTTTAAAGAGAAAATTTTATTTCCGCTGCGTATTTATTTTAAAAGAGGTCAGGGTGTCACATTTAGTGGTATCAGAGCGGTGTTCTTCGGACCAATGCATATGACTTCGTCTACTTTCAACTGTCCGGGTATGTTTTCTTTGCATCTATCTATTGTTATGTATTGATTGGTATCTTGTGAGCATTGTAGAGTAGAGGATGCCTCCTAAGCGTAAGGCGTCAGAGGGGGAGGATAGTTCGTCCTCGAGAGTTGTCGACGAGTTCGGCAAGTTACTGAAGGAGCAGGCTAAGGTTCACAGTGAGCAGATCCAGCAGTTGCTTAGACTGCAAGGAGCAGGCCAGGGCAGAGGCCAAGGTAGGGGGCAGGTTGCTCCAGTAGCAGTTGGTTCTGATGCTATCTTTTCTGCGTTTAAGAGGATGGATCCACCCGAGTTTCCAGGCAGCTCCGATCCTTTAGCTGCAGTAGAGTGGGTCAAGGCTTTGGAGGCGATTTTTGATCATCTCCACTATGAGGACAGAGACCGTATCAGTTGTGCTGTTTTCATGCTGGTTAAAGCTGCACGTTTGTGGTGGAATGCGACCAAGGTTGGCATTGATGTTTCTACGTTGAAGTGGTCTGAGTTTACTGAGCTTTTCTACGACAAGTACTTTCCTGATGCACTGCGAGCGAGGAAGGTCACAGAGTTCTTGGAGCTTCGTCAGGGGAGCTTGAATGTGGACGAGTATATTCTCAGGTTCGAGGAGGGTTGCCTTTTTGCTCCGTACATTGCTACCAGTGATAAAGATAAAGGTGCTCACTTCATTCGAGGCCTTAGAGCGGAGATCAGGCGTGATATCAATATGTCCAAGGCTGTGACTTTCAAGGAGATTGTGTCCAAGGCGTTGCTAGCAGAGCAGGACGAGAAGGATATCGCCAGGGAGAGACAGGCGAGGCACCAGGCTAATGTTCAAAGAGGCCAGAGTTCAGGTCAGCGTGGCAGAGATCGATTCAAGGGGAAGGGCAAGGTGGATCAGAGTCCTAGGCCACCGTCAGTGCCAGTTGCTCCGTCTGATTCTGAGAGATCTTTGTGTCCCAAGTGTGGCAGACCTCATCGTGGAGAGTGTAGATTTGGCTCTCGTTCTTGTTATCGTTGTGGCATGCCAGGCCATATTTCCAGAGATTGTCCTAGGGGAGCTAGCCAGGAGAAGGTGCAGGGTCGTATCTTTTCGATGACTAAGGAAGGTATTAATCGTAATTCTTCTGTAATCTCTAGTTCCATTTTAATTTCAGGCAGAGTAGCTACTACTTTGATTGATACTGGTGCTACTCATTCTTTTATGTCTGAATTGTTTTTGAGATCTTTGGGTATAGTTCCTTCTGTTATTCCCCTTCAGCTTAGTGTTGTTTTGCCTTCGGGAGATGTTTTGTGCCCGACTTCCATAGTGTATGCGTGCCCCGTTCGTTTTGTTGATCGAGAGGTCTTTGCTGATTTGATTGTGATCCCGATGGTTGCCTTTGATGTTATTCTTGGCATGGATTGGCTGTCGACCTATCGTGCTGTTATTGATTGCGTTGCTAAGACGGTGACTTTTGCAGATGATGGCCAGGGAGGAGTTCTCGCCAGCTCAGGTACTTCGCTGGTCCTTCCTTTTATTTCGTGTCTTGATGCTGAGAGGCTATTGTGTAGAGGTTGTGATGTTTTTCTAGCATCTGTTGTGGATATGGATAGACTGATTAAGTTGAATATTGATGATATTGATGTGGTGAGGGAGTTTGCGGATGTGTTTGAGGATGATGTTCCGGGTTTGCCGCCGGATAGAGATGTAGAGTTTGTTATTGATCTTGCTCCAGGTACGGTTCCTATTTCTAAGGCTCCGTATAGGATGGCTCCTACCGAGATGAAAGAGTTGAAGACGCAGTTGCAGGATCTTCTAGATAAGGGTTTCATTCGTCCGAGTTCTTCGCCTTGGGGAGCTCCGGTTCTATTTGTTAAGAAGAAGGACGGGTCTTTGCGTCTGTGTATCGATTACAGAGAGCTCAACAAAGTGACGATCAAGAACAAGTATCCGTTGCCACGGATTGACGATCTATTTGACCAACTCCAGGGTGCCACTGTTTTCTCGAAGATTGATCTTCGGTCTGGCTACTATCAGTTGAAGGTTAGGGAGTCTGATATCCCTAAGACGGCTTTCAGGACCAGGTATGGTCACTATGAGTTTCTCGTGATGTCTTTTGGTTTGACCAATGCCCCTTCTGTTTTCATGGACCTGATGAACCGTGTGTTCAAGCCGTATTTGGATAGCTTCGTCATTGTCTTTATCGACGATATATTGATCTATTCCAAGACCAGAGAGCTTCATTCAGAGCATCTCAGAGTTGTTCTCCAGTTGCTGAGAGAGCGGAGGTTGTTTGCTAAGTTGAAGAAGTGTGAGTTTTGGCTGGATCAGATTTCTTTTCTAGGCCATGTCGTTTCGAGGGATGGCATTGCTGTTGATCCGATGAAGATAGAGGCGATTCAGAAGTGGCCTATTCCTACGACTGTTTCAGAGGTACGCAGTTTCCTTGGTTTGGCGGGTTATTATCGTCGTTTTATTTCGGATTTTTCCAAGATTGCCCTGCCATTGTCCAATCTGACAAGGAAGACTGTGAAGTTCGAGTGGTCTATAGATTGCCAGAGCGCATTTCAGGAGTTGAAGGATAGATTGACGTCAGCTCCTATTCTCGCATTGCCCAGTGGTTCAGAGGATTTTGTGGTCTTTACCGATGCGTCGAAGAAGGGTCTCGGTGCAGTGTTGATGCAGAGAGGTAAGGTCATTGCCTATGCTTCTCGCCAGTTGAAGGATTATGAGAAGAATTATCCGACGCACGATTTGGAGCTAGCAGCTGTGGTTTTCGCCCTTAAGATTTGGAGACATTATCTGTATGGCGAAAAGTGTGAGATCTTCACAGACCACAAGAGTTTGAAGTATCTGTTCTCGCAGAAAGAGCTCAATATGCGGCAGAGGAGGTGGTTAGAGCTTGTCAAGGATTACGATGTAACTATCAGTTATCACCCAGGGAAGGCGAATGTTGTGGCTGATGCTTTAAGCCGCAAGTCGAGTGTTTCATTGAGTTCTTTGATTCAGAGACCGTTACTGATGGATTTGCAGAGAGAGGATATTGATCTGGTGATTCCAGGCACCATTGCTCGTCTTTCAGCGTTAGTTATTCGATCTTCATTGACGGACAGGATTCGTAGAGAGCAGTCGACTGATGTTCAGTTGACAGAGTTGAGAGATAGAGCAGAGATTAGAGGTAATTCAGAGTTTGCCTTGAATGGTGATGGTTTGGTGACTTTCAGAGGTCGTATTTGTGTTCCTGTTGGCGATGATATTCGTAGAGATATTCTGACAGAGGCTCATACCGCGCCGTATTCGATTCATCCAGGCAGTACGAAGATGTATCAGGATCTTCGTCGACTCTACTGGTGGCCAGGTATGAAGAAGGATGTTGCCGTGTTCATTTCTCAGTGCCTTACTTGTCAGCAGGTGAAGATTGAGCACCAGAGACCTGCTGGGACATTGTTGTCGTTGCCGATTCCTCAGTGGAAGTGGGAGCATATTACGATGGATTTCGTGACTGGTCTTCCCAGAGTGCGGAGAGGTTTCAATTCTATTTGGGTTATCGTTGATAGATTGACTAAGTCAGCGCACTTTCTTCCAGTCAAGACGACGTATTCGATGAACCAGTATGCCGAGGACTACATAGCAGAGATTGTCAGACTTCATGGTGTTCCTGTGTCGATCGTGTCTGATCGTGACCCCAGATTTACTTCAGAGTTTTGGAAGAGTTTGCACAGAGCTATGGGTTCGCGATTAGCGTTCAGTACAGCCTATCATCCTCAGAGTGATGGTCAGTCAGAGAGAGTCATTCAGATTCTTGAGGATATGCTCAGAGCGTGTACTATAGACTTTCCAGGTAGCTGGGATTCTTTGTTGCCTTTGGCTGAGTTCACTTATAATAATAGCTACCAGGCGACGATTGGCATGGCACCGTATGAGGCACTTTATGGCAGGAAGTGCAGGTCTCCCTTGTATTGGGACGAGGTTGGTGAGAGGAAGATGTTGGGACCAGAGTTGGTCCAGCAGACTGCTGATGTTGTTGCTGTTATCAGAGAAAGGATGAAGACTGCCCAGTCCAGACAGAAGAGCTATGCAGATGTTCGTCGCAGACCTTTGCAGTTCGAGATTGGCGACCACGTGTTTCTGAAGATAGCACCTCTCAAGGGTGTGATGAGATTTGGTAAGAAGGGCAAGTTGAGTCCTAGATTTATTGGTCCATTCGAGATTTTGGACAGAGTTGGCGATCGAGCCTACAGATTAGCCCTACCTCCAGATCTTGACAGAGTTCATAATGTGTTTCACGTATCGATGCTCAGGAAGTATGTTGCAGATCCTTCCCATGTTCTTCGCCATGAGCCATTGGACTTGACGCCGAATTTGACATATCAAGAGATTCCGATTCAGATTCTGGATCGCACAGTTAGAGTTCTGAGGAACAAAGAGATCGGCATTGTCAAAGTTCTTTGGAGGAACCATTTGTTAGAGGAGGCTACGTGGGAACCAGAGGATGAGATGAGAGAGAAGTATCCTGAGTTGTTCGTGCCGTGACGTCAATTTCGCGGACGAAATTCCCTTAAGGGGGGGAGATTGTAATAGCCGAGCCCGGTGTACGGTACGATTTAAGTTTCGTTTGTTATTTGGGATATTTGATTAGATGTTCAGAGTTGTATTTTTGGGCTATAGTATTGTTAGTTTTATTGTCTTGAGGTATTAGATGATGTTGGTTGTTCGTTTCAGCGTTTCGGTTTGATTTTTGTTGCATGGGAATAGTGTTTTGCCGTGAGCACACCGCACCCGCGGCGTTGTAGTGACCGCCCCCGCGGTGGAGACCGCACCCGCGCTGTTTGCAGTGCCGCACCCGCGCTGTTCGAGTTCCAGATTTTTTTTGAGATGCCGTAGCCATTGCGCACCCGCGGTCCTTGTGTTGGCGCACCCGCGGTGAAGGTATGGGCGAGATATTTAGTCGATTTTGGAGTGGTTGGCCATCACTTTTCCTTTTTCTTTCCTTCTCATTTTCGCATTTCTCTCCATTGCAAGGGTTTTTGGTCATTTCTTTCACTTCCTATCTTCGATTCAAGCGTTTGTTTGGAATTTCGACTTGAGATCGACGTTCTCCTTGGTGCTAGGAAGCTTGGGTAAGCTTTTGGTGCGATTCTGTTAAGGTTGTAAATTAAGAGTTGTTTAGGTTGGTTGTTTATGTGGATTTATGGATTATTTAGCTTGTAATCTTGGATATTTAGTTGATATTGGTGTTATTTGTGGATTATTTGTTGTAGGTGGTGATCAAGAGCTAAGTTGAGGTGTTTGTTGTGGTTTGTAAGTGGAAATTCATTCCTTTTGCTCACATGATTTTATATGTATGTGTTTCAAAGAGTTTATTGTGTTATTCCCTTTCATTTGATCCATAGTATGTATTGTTATATGTATTGGAGGCATTGTATGTCTCATTATTGATTAAAGGGAATACAAAGAGATATATAGAGTTCAAAGTGATTGTTAAAACCAGAGAAGAGTTTAAATGTTTTCGGATTGATAAATACATAGTCAGAGATTGCATGCAATATTAGATGATCATCGCCCAGAGGCTTATATCCCTCAGAGTTATCGGTATTTATATCGATTTGGGATACGAGCAACCCCAGAGCAGAGATACTATTGATATCAATCCCCAGAGCAAAAGAGAAATACCATCATATTTTATGCTATTGCTATATTATTGATATTCAGAGTTTACAGTTCAGAGTTGATGGTATTTATGATTTCAAAGAGATGTTTTACAGAGTTATTGTTCATTGTTATATAAGAGTTCCACTTGCTGAGATTTATTCTCATTCCAGTTATTTTCATGTGATGCAGATCAGAGTGGTGCCTCGGGACGTTGACTGTAGATCGGGGGTCATATGCATACACCGTTGGAAGGAGGATTTTGGCATGATCATAGGAATGATATTTTGTTTTTGTTATGTCATTTAAATGATCATGTATTTATTTTGTAAAGATATTTGATGAAATGTATTTTGAAACTCCTTCCGTATATTTTAAAGAGAAAATTTTATTTCCGCTGCGTATTTATTTTAAAAGAGGTCAGGGTGTCACAGAAGTTGTCAATAGAACTTTGAGAACACTTTTGCGTGCTATTCTTAAAAAGAACTTGGATTGACATTTCTATGGACTTTATTTTGGGGTTGCCTACGACTAAGAAGGGGAGGGATTATATTTTTGTTCTTGTGGATAGATTCTCTAAGATGGCACATTTTATAGCTTGTCATAAAACCAATGATGCTTCAAACATTGCGGATTTGTTCTTTAGAGAAGTCGTTACAGTTGCATGGCATGCCTAGGACTATTGTTTTCTGGTCGCGATGTTATATTCTTGAGTTACTATTGGAAGACTTTATGTGCTAAACTTGGCACAAAATTGTTGTTTTCTACTACTTGTCATCCTCAAACGGATGGAAAAACTGAAGTTGTCAGATAGAACTTTGGGAACACTTTTGCGTGCTATTCTTAAAATAACTTGGATTGACATTTCTATGGACTTTATTTTAGGGGTTGCCTAAGACTAAGAAGGGGAGGGATTCTATTTTTGTTGTTGTGGATAGATTCTCTAAGATGGCACATTTTATAGCTTGTCATTAAACCGATGATGCTTCAAACATTGCGGATTTGTTCTTTAGAGAAGTCGTTAGGTTGCATGGCATGCCTAGGACTATTGTTTCTGGTCGCGATGTTAAATTCTTGAGTTACTTTTGGAAGACTTTATGGGCTAAACTTGGCACAAAATTGTTGTTTTCTACTACTTGTCATCCTCAAACGGATGGACAAACTGAAGTTGTCAATAGAACTTTGGGAACACTTTTGCGTGCTATTCTTAAAAAGAACTTGGATTGACATTTCTATGGACTTTATTTTGGGGTTGCCTAGGACTAAGAAGGGGAGGGATTCTATTTTTGTTGTTGTGGATAGATTCTCTAAGATGGCACATTTTATAGCTTGTCATAAAACCGATGATGCTTCAAACATTGCGGATTTGTTCTTTAGAGAAGTCGTTAGGTTGCATGGCATGCCTAGGACTATTGTTTCTGGTCGCGATGTTAAATTCTTGAGTTACTTTTGGAAGACTTTATGGGCTAAACTTGGCACAAAATTGTTGTTTTCTACTACTTGTCATCCTCAAACGGATGGACAAACTGAAGTTGTCAATAGAACTTTGGGAACACTTTTGCGTGCTATTCTTAAAAAGAACTTGGATTGACATTTCTATGGACTTTATTTTGGGGTTGCCTAGGACTAAGAAGGGGAGGGATTCTATTTTTGTTGTTGTGGATAGATTCTCTAAGATGGCACATTTTATAGCTTGTCATAAAACCGATGATGCTTCAAACATTGCGGATTTGTTCTTTAGAGAAGTCGTTAGGTTGCATGGCATGCCTAGGACTATTGTTTCTGGTCGCGATGTTAAATTCTTGAGTTACTTTTGGAAGACTTTATGGGCTAAACTTGGCACAAAATTGTTGTTTTCTACTACTTGTCATCCTCAAACGGATGGACAAACTGAAGTTGTCAATAGAACTTTGGGAACACTTTTGCGTGCTATTCTTAAAAAGAACTTGGATTGACATTTCTATGGACTTTATTTTGGGGTTGCCTAGGACTAAGAAGGGGAGGGATTCTATTTTTGTTGTTGTGGATAGATTCTCTAAGATGGCACATTTTATAGCTTGTCATAAAACCGATGATGCTTCAAACATTGCGGATTTGTTCTTTAGAGAAGTCGTTAGGTTGCATGGCATGCCTAGGACTATTGTTTCTGGTCGCGATGTTAAATTCTTGAGTTACTTTTGGAAGACTTTATGGGCTAAACTTGGCACAAAATTGTCGTTTTCTACTACTTGTCATCCTCAAACGGATGGACAAACTGAAGTTGTCAATAGAACTTTGGGAACACTTTTGCGTGCTATTCTTAAAAAGAACTTGGATTGACATTTCTATGGACTTTATTTTGGGGTTGCCTAGGACTAAGAAGGGGAGGGATTCTATTTTTGTTGTTGTGGATAGATTCTCTAAGATGGCACATTTTATAGCTTGTCATTAAACCGATGATGCTTCAAACATTGCGGATTTGTTCTTTAGAGAAGTCGTTACGGTTGCATGGAATGCCTAGGACTATTGTTTCTGGTCGCGATGTTAAATTCTTGAGTTACTTTTGGAAGACTTTATGGGCTAAACTTGGCACAAAATTGTCGTTTTCTACTACTTGTCATCCTCAAACGGATGGACAAACTGAAGTTGTCAATAGAACTTTGGGAACACTTTTGCGTGCTATTCTTAAAAGAACTTGGATTGACATTTCTATGGACTTTATTTTGGGGTTGCCTACGACTAAGAAGGGGAGGGATTCTATTTTTGTTGTTGTGGATAGATTCTCTAAGATGGCACATTTTATAGCTTGTCATAAAACCGATGATGCTTCAAACATTGCGGATTTGTTCTTTAGAGAAGTCGTTAGGTTGCATGGCATGCCTAGGACTATTGTTTCTGGTCGCGATGTTAAATTCTTGAGTTACTTTTGGAAGACTTTATGGGCTAAACTTGGCACAAAATTGTTGTTTTCTACTACTTGTCATCCTCAAACGGATGGACAAACTGAAGTTGTCAATAGAACTTTGGGAACACTTTTGCGTGCTATTCTTAAAAAGAACTTGGATTGACATTTCTATGGACTTTATTTTGGGGTTGCCTAGGACTAAGAAGGGGAGGGATTCTATTTTTGTTGTTGTGGATAGATTCTCTAAGATGGCACATTTTATAGCTTGTCATAAAACCGATGATGCTTCAAACATTGCGGATTTGTTCTTTAGAGAAGTCGTTAGGTTGCATGGCATGCCTAGGACTATTGTTTCTGGTCGCGATGTTAAATTCTTGAGTTACTTTTGGAAGACTTTATGGGCTAAACTTGGCACAAAATTGTTGTTTTCTACTACTTGTCATCCTCAAACGGATGGACAAACTGAAGTTGTCAATAGAACTTTGGGAACACTTTTGCGTGCTATTCTTAAAAAGAACTTGGATTGACATTTCTATGGACTTTATTTTGGGGTTGCCTAGGACTAAGAAGGGGAGGGATTCTATTTTTGTTGTTGTGGATAGATTCTCTAAGATGGCACATTTTATAGCTTGTCATAAAACCGATGATGCTTCAAACATTGCGGATTTGTTCTTTAGAGAAGTCGTTAGGTTGCATGGCATGCCTAGGACTATTGTTTCTGGTCGCGATGTTAAATTCTTGAGTTACTTTTGGAAGACTTTATGGGCTAAACTTGGCACAAAATTGTTGTTTTCTACTACTTGTCATCCTCAAACGGATGGACAAACTGAAGTTGTCAATAGAACTTTGGGAACACTTTTGCGTGCTATTCTTAAAAAGAACTTGGATTGACATTTCTATGGACTTTATTTTGGGGTTGCCTAGGACTAAGAAGGGGAGGGATTCTATTTTTGTTGTTGTGGATAGATTCTCTAAGATGGCACATTTTATAGCTTGTCATAAAACCGATGATGCTTCAAACATTGCGGATTTGTTCTTTAGAGAAGTCGTTAGGTTGCATGGCATGCCTAGGACTATTGTTTCTGGTCGCGATGTTAAATTCTTGAGTTACTTTTGGAAGACTTTATGGGCTAAACTTGGCACAAAATTGTTGTTTTCTACTACTTGTCATCCTCAAACGGATGGACAAACTGAAGTTGTCAATAGAACTTTGGGAACACTTTTGCGTGCTATTCTTAAAAAGAACTTGGATTGACATTTCTATGGACTTTATTTTGGGGTTGCCTAGGACTAAGAAGGGGAGGGATTCTATTTTTGTTGTTGTGGATAGATTCTCTAAGATGGCACATTTTATAGCTTGTCATAAAACCGATGATGCTTCAAACATGGCGGATTTGTTCTTTAGAGAAGTCGTTAGGTTGCATGGCATGCCTAGGACTATTGTTTCTGGTCGCGATGTTAAATTCTTGAGTTACTTTTGGAAGACTTTATGGGCTAAACTTGGCACAAAATTGTTGTTTTCTACTACTTGTCATCCTCAAACGGATGGACAAACTGAAGTTGTCAATAGAACTTTGGGAACACTTTTGCGTGCTATTCTTAAAAAGAACTTGGATTGACATTTCTATGGACTTTATTTTGGGGTTGCCTAGGACTAAGAAGGGGAGGGATTCTATTTTTGTTGTTGTGGATAGATTCTCTAAGATGGCACATTTTATAGCTTGTCATAAAACCGATGATGCTTCAAACATTGCGGATTTGTTCTTTAGAGAAGTCGTTAGGTTGCATGGCATGCCTAGGACTATTGTTTCTGGTCGCGATGTTAAATTCTTGAGTTACTTTTGGAAGACTTTATGGGCTAAACTTGGCACAAAATTGTTGTTTTCTACTACTTGTCATCCTCAAACGGATGGACAAACTGAAGTTGTCAATAGAACTTTGGGAACACTTTTGCGTGCTATTCTTAAAAAGAACTTGGATTGACATTTCTATGGACTTTATTTTGGGGTTGCCTAGGACTAAGAAGGGGAGGGATTCTATTTTTGTTGTTGTGGATAGATTCTCTAAGATGGCACATTTTATAGCTTGTCATAAAACCGATGATGCTTCAAACATTGCGGATTTGTTCTTTAGAGAAGTCGTTAGGTTGCATGGCATGCCTAGGACTATTGTTTCTGGTCGCGATGTTAAATTCTTGAGTTACTTTTGGAAGACTTTATGGGCTAAACTTGGCACAAAATTGTTGTTTTCTACTACTTGTCATCCTCAAACGGATGGACAAACTGAAGTTGTCAATAGAACTTTGGGAACACTTTTGCGTGCTATTCTTAAAAAGAACTTGGATTGACATTTCTATGGACTTTATTTTGGGGTTGCCTAGACTAAGAAGGGGAGGGATTCTATTTTTGTTGTTGAGGATTGATTATCTAAGATGGCACATTTTATAGCTTGTCATAAAACCGATGATGCTTTACTTTATGGGCTAAACTTGGCACAAAATTGTTGTTTTCTACTACTTGTCATCCTCAAACGGATGGACAAACTGAAGTAGTCAATAGAACTTTGGGAACACTTTTGCGTGCTATTCTTAAAAAGATCTTGGATTGACATTTCTATGGACTTTATTTTGGGGTTGCCTAGGACTAAGAAGGGGAGGGATTCTATTTTTGTTGTTGTGGATAGATTCTCTAAGATGGCACATTTTATAGCTTGTCATAAAACCGATGATGCTTCAAACATTGCGGATTTGTTCTTTAGAGAAGTCGTTAGGTTGCATGGCATGCCTAGGACTATTGTTTCTGGTCGCGATGTTAAATTCTTGAGTTACTTTTGGAAGACTTTATGGGCTAAACTTGGCACAAAATTGTTGTTTTCTACTACTTGTCATCCTCAAACGGATGGACAAACTGAAGTTGTCAATAGAACTTTGGGAACACTTTTGCGTGCTATTCTTAAAAAGAACTTGGATTGACATTTCTATGGACTTTATTTTGGGGTTGCCTAGGACTAAGAAGGGGAGGGATTCTATTTTTGTTGTTGTGGATAGATTCTCTAAGATGGCACATTTTATAGCTTGTCATAAAACCGATGATGCTTCAAACATTGCGGATTTGTTCTTTAGAGAAGTCGTTAGGTTGCATGGCATGCCTAGGACTATTGTTTCTGGTCGCGATGTTAAATTCTTGAGTTACTTTTGGAAGACTTTATGGGCTAAACTTGGCACAAAATTGTTGTTTTCTACTACTTGTCATCCTCAAACGGATGGACAAACTGAAGTTGTCAATAGAACTTTGGGAACACTTTTGCGTGCTATTCTTAAAAAGAACTTGGATTGACATTTCTATGGACTTTATTTTGGGGTTGCCTAGGACTAAGAAGGGGAGGGATTCTATTTTTGTTGTTGTGGATAGATTCTCTAAGATGGCACATTTTATAGCTTGTCATAAAACCGATGATGCTTCAAACATTGCGGATTTGTTCTTTAGAGAAGTCGTTAGGTTGCATGGCATGCCTAGGACTATTGTTTCTGGTCGCGATGTTAAATTCTTGAGTTACTTTTGGAAGACTTTATGGGCTAAACTTGGCACAAAATTGTTGTTTTCTACTACTTGTCATCCTCAAACGGATGGACAAACTGAAGTTGTCAATAGAACTTTGGGAACACTTTTGCGTGCTATTCTTAAAAAGAACTTGGATTGACATTTCTATGGACTTTATTTTGGGGTTGCCTAGGACTAAGAAGGGGAGGGATTCTATTTTTGTTGTTGTGGATAGATTCTCTAAGATGGCACATTTTATAGCTTGTCATAAAACCGATGATGCTTCAAACATTGCGGATTTGTTCTTTAGAGAAGTCGTTAGGTTGCATGGCATGCCTAGGACTATTGTTTCTGGTCGCGATGTTAAATTCTTGAGTTACTTTTGGAAGACTTTATGGGCTAAACTTGGCACAAAATTGTTGTTTTCTACTACTTGTCATCCTCAAACGGATGGACAAACTGAAGTTGTCAATAGAACTTTGGGAACACTTTTGCGTGCTATTCTTAAAAAGAACTTGGATTGACATTTCTATGGACTTTATTTTGGGGTTGCCTAGGACTAAGAAGGGGAGGGATTCTATTTTTGTTGTTGTGGATAGATTCTCTAAGATGGCACATTTTATAGCTTGTCATAAAACCGATGATGCTTCAAACATTGCGGATTTGTTCTTTAGAGAAGTCGTTAGGTTGCATGGCATGCCTAGGACTATTGTTTCTGGTCGCGATGTTAAATTCTTGAGTTACTTTTGGAAGACTTTATGGGCTAAACTTGGCACAAAATTGTTGTTTTCTACTACTTGTCATCCTCAAACGGATGGACAAACTGAAGTTGTCAATAGAACTTTGGGAACACTTTTGCGTGCTATTCTTAAAAAGAACTTGGATTGACATTTCTATGGACTTTATTTTGGGGTTGCCTAGGACTAAGAAGGGGAGGGATTCTATTTTTGTTGTTGTGGATAGATTCTCTAAGATGGCACATTTTATAGCTTGTCATAAAACCGATGATGCTTCAAACATTGCGGATTTGTTCTTTAGAGAAGTCGTTAGGTTGCATGGCATGCCTAGGACTATTGTTTCTGGTCGCGATGTTAAATTCTTGAGTTACTTTTGGAAGACTTTATGGGCTAAACTTGGCACAAAATTGTTGTTTTCTACTACTTGTCATCCTCAAACGGATGGACAAACTGAAGTTGTCAATAGAACTTTGGGAACACTTTTGCGTGCTATTCTTAAAAAGAACTTGGATTGACATTTCTATGGACTTTATTTTGGGGTTGCCTAGGACTAAGAAGGGGAGGGATTCTATTTTTGTTGTTGTGGATAGATTCTCTAAGATGGCACATTTTATAGCTTGTCATAAAACCGATGATGCTTCAAACATTGCGGATTTGTTCTTTAGAGAAGTCGTTAGGTTGCATGGCATGCCTAGGACTATTGTTTCTGGTCGCGATGTTAAATTCTTGAGTTACTTTTGGAAGACTTTATGGGCTAAACTTGGCACAAAATTGTTGTTTTCTACTACTTGTCATCCTCAAACGGATGGACAAACTGAAGTTGTCAATAGAACTTTGGGAACACTTTTGCGTGCTATTCTTAAAAAGAACTTGGATTGACATTTCTATGGACTTTATTTTGGGGTTGCCTAGGACTAAGAAGGGGAGGGATTCTATTTTTGTTGTTGTGGATAGATTCTCTAAGATGGCACATTTTATAGCTTGTCATAAAACCGATGATGCTTCAAACATGGCGGATTTGTTCTTTAGAGAAGTCGTTAGGTTGCATGGCATGCCTAGGACTATTGTTTCTGGTCGCGATGTTAAATTCTTGAGTTACTTTTGGAAGACTTTATGGGCTAAACTTGGCACAAAATTGTTGTTTTCTACTACTTGTCATCCTCAAACGGATGGACAAACTGAAGTTGTCAATAGAACTTTGGGAACACTTTTGCGTGCTATTCTTAAAAAGAACTTGGATTGACATTTCTATGGACTTTATTTTGGGGTTGCCTAGGACTAAGAAGGGGAGGGATTCTATTTTTGTTGTTGTGGATAGATTCTCTAAGATGGCACATTTTATAGCTTGTCATAAAACCGATGATGCTTCAAACATGGCGGATTTGTTCTTTAGAGAAGTCGTTAGGTTGCATGGCATGCCTAGGACTATTGTTTCTGGTCGCGATGTTAAATTCTTGAGTTACTTTTGGAAGACTTTATGGGCTAAACTTGGCACAAAATTGTTGTTTTCTACTACTTGTCATCCTCAAACGGATGGACAAACTGAAGTTGTCAATAGAACTTTGGGAACACTTTTGCGTGCTATTCTTAAAAAGAACTTGGATTGACATTTCTATGGACTTTATTTTGGGGTTGCCTAGGACTAAGAAGGGGAGGGATTCTATTTTTGTTGTTGTGGATAGATTCTCTAAGATGGCACATTTTATAGCTTGTCATAAAACCGATGATGCTTCAAACATTGCGGATTTGTTCTTTAGAGAAGTCGTTAGGTTGCATGGCATGCCTAGGACTATTGTTTCTGGTCGCGATGTTAAATTCTTGAGTTACTTTTGGAAGACTTTATGGGCTAAACTTGGCACAAAATTGTTGTTTTCTACTACTTGTCATCCTCAAACGGATGGACAAACTGAAGTTGTCAATAGAACTTTGGGAACACTTTTGCGTGCTATTCTTAAAAAGAACTTGGATTGACATTTCTATGGACTTTATTTTGGGGTTGCCTAGGACTAAGAAGGGGAGGGATTCTATTTTTGTTGTTGTGGATAGATTCTCTAAGATGGCACATTTTATAGCTTGTCATAAAACCGATGATGCTTCAAACATTGCGGATTTGTTCTTTAGAGAAGTCGTTAGGTTGCATGGCATGCCTAGGACTATTGTTTCTGGTCGCGATGTTAAATTCTTGAGTTACTTTTGGAAGACTTTATGGGCTAAACTTGGCACAAAATTGTTGTTTTCTACTACTTGTCATCCTCAAACGGATGGACAAACTGAAGTTGTCAATAGAACTTTGGGAACACTTTTGCGTGCTATTCTTAAAAAGAACTTGGATTGACATTTCTATGGACTTTATTTTGGGGTTGCCTAGGACTAAGAAGGGGAGGGATTCTATTTTTGTTGTTGTGGATAGATTCTCTAAGATGGCACATTTTATAGCTTGTCATAAAACCGATGATGCTTCAAACATTGCGGATTTGTTCTTTAGAGAAGTCGTTAGGTTGCATGGCATGCCTAGGACTATTGTTTCTGGTCGCGATGTTAAATTCTTGAGTTACTTTTGGAAGACTTTATGGGCTAAACTTGGCACAAAATTGTTGTTTTCTACTACTTGTCATCCTCAAACGGATGGACAAACTGAAGTTGTCAATAGAACTTTGGGAACACTTTTGCGTGCTATTCTTAAAAAGAACTTGGATTGACATTTCTATGGACTTTATTTTGGGGTTGCCTAGGACTAAGAAGGGGAGGGATTCTATTTTTGTTGTTGTGGATAGATTCTCTAAGATGGCACATTTTATAGCTTGTCATAAAACCGATGATGCTTCAAACATGGCGGATTTGTTCTTTAGAGAAGTCAGTTACGTTGCATGGCATGCCTAGGCATGTTTCTGTTCGCGATGTTATATTCTTGAGTTACTTTTGAAGACTTTATGGGCTAAACTTGGCACAAATTGGTTTTCTACTACTTGTCATTCAAACGGATGACAACTGAAGTTGTAATAGAACTTTGGGAACACTTTGCGTGCTATCTTAAAAGAACTTGGATTGACATTTCTATGGACTTTAGTTTTGGGTTTGCCTACTAGAGGGAGGATTCTATTTTGTTTGGGAAGATTTCTAAGATCATTTTATAGCTTTCATAAAACCGTGGAACTTACAGCACAAATGTTTTTATATGTCATCCTCAAACTGAAGTTGTCAATAGAACTTTGGGAACACTTTGCGTGCTATTCTTAAAAAGACTTGGATTGACATTTCTATGGACTTTATTTTGGGGTTGCCTAGGACTAAGAAGGGGAGGGATTCTATTTTTGTTGTTGTGGATAGATTCTCTAAGATGGCACATTTTATAGCTTGTCATAAAACCGATGATGCTTCAAACATTGCGGATTTGTTCTTTAGAGAAGTCGTTAGGTTGCATGGCATGCCTAGGACTATTGTTTCTGGTCGCGATGTTAAATTCTTGAGTTACTTTTGGAAGACTTTATGGGCTAAACTTGGCACAAAATTGTTGTTTTCTACTACTTGTCATCCTCAAACGGATGGACAAACTGAAGTTGTCAATAGAACTTTGGGAACACTTTTGCGTGCTATTCTTAAAAAGAACTTGGATTGACATTTCTATGGACTTTATTTTGGGGTTGCCTAGGACTAAGAAGGGGAGGGATTCTATTTTTGTTGTTGTGGATAGATTCTCTAAGATGGCACATTTTATAGCTTGTCATAAAACCGATGATGCTTCAAACATTGCGGATTTGTTCTTTAGAGAAGTCGTTAGGTTGCATGGCATGCCTAGGACTATTGTTTCTGGTCGCGATGTTAAATTCTTGAGTTACTTTTGGAAGACTTTATGGGCTAAACTTGGCACAAAATTGTTGTTTTCTACTACTTGTCATCCTCAAACGGATGGACAAACTGAAGTTGTCAATAGAACTTTGGGAACACTTTTGCGTGCTATTCTTAAAAAGAACTTGGATTGACATTTCTATGGACTTTATTTTGGGGTTGCCTAGGACTAAGAAGGGGAGGGATTCTATTTTTGTTGTTGTGGATAGATTCTCTAAGATGGCACATTTTATAGCTTGTCATAAAACCGATGATGCTTCAAACATTGCGGATTTGTTCTTTAGAGAAGTCGTTAGGTTGCATGGCATGCCTAGGACTATTGTTTCTGGTCGCGATGTTAAATTCTTGAGTTACTTTTGGAAGACTTTATGGGCTAAACTTGGCACAAAATTGTTGTTTTCTACTACTTGTCATCCTCAAACGGATGGACAAACTGAAGTTGTCAATAGAACTTTGGGAACACTTTTGCGTGCTATTCTTAAAAAGAACTTGGATTGACATTTCTATGGACTTTATTTTGGGGTTGCCTAGGACTAAGAAGGGGAGGGATTCTATTTTTGTTGTTGTGGATAGATTCTCTAAGATGGCACATTTTATAGCTTGTCATAAAACCGATGATGCTTCAAACATTGCGGATTTGTTCTTTAGAGAAGTCGTTAGGTTGCATGGCATGCCTAGGACTATTGTTTCTGGTCGCGATGTTAAATTCTTGAGTTACTTTTGGAAGACTTTATGGGCTAAACTTGGCACAAAATTGTTGTTTTCTACTACTTGTCATCCTCAAACGGATGGACAAACTGAAGTTGTCAATAGAACTTTGGGAACACTTTTGCGTGCTATTCTTAAAAAGAACTTGGATTGACATTTCTATGGACTTTATTTTGGGGTTGCCTAGGACTAAGAAGGGGAGGGATTCTATTTTTGTTGTTGTGGATAGATTCTCTAAGATGGCACATTTTATAGCTTGTCATAAAACCGATGATGCTTCAAACATTGCGGATTTGTTCTTTAGAGAAGTCGTTAGGTTGCATGGCATGCCTAGGACTATTGTTTCTGGTCGCGATGTTAAATTCTTGAGTTACTTTGGAAGACTTTATGGGCTAAACTTGGCACAAAATTGTTGTTTTCTACTACTTGTCATCCTCAAACGGATGGACAAACTGAAGTTGTCAATAGAACTTTGGGAACACTTTTGCGTGCTATTCTTAAAAAGAACTTGGATTGACATTTCTATGGACTTTATTTTGGGGTTGCCTAGGACTAAGAAGGGGAGGGATTCTATTTTTGTTGTTGTGGATAGATTCTCTAAGATGGCACATTTTATAGCTTGTCATAAAACCGATGATGCTTCAAACATTGCGGATTTGTTCTTTAGAGAAGTCGTTAGGTTGCATGGCATGCCTAGGACTATTGTTTCTGGTCGCGATGTTAAATTCTTGAGTTACTTTTGGAAGACTTTATGGGCTAAACTTGGCACAAAATTGTTGTTTTCTACTACTTGTCATCCTCAAACGGATGGACAAACTGAAGTTGTCAATAGAACTTTGGGAACACTTTTGCGTGCTATTCTTAAAAAGAACTTGGATTGACATTTCTATGGACTTTATTTTGGGGTTGCCTAGGACTAAGAAGGGGAGGGATTCTATTTTTGTTGTTGTGGATAGATTCTCTAAGATGGCACATTTTATAGCTTGTCATAAAACCGATGATGCTTCAAACATTGCGGATTTGTTCTTTAGAGAAGTCGTTAGGTTGCATGGCATGCCTAGGACTATTGTTTCTGGTCGCGATGTTAAATTCTTGAGTTACTTTTGGAAGACTTTATGGGCTAAACTTGGCACAAAATTGTTGTTTTCTACTACTTGTCATCCTCAAACGGATGGACAAACTGAAGTTGTCAATAGAACTTTGGGAACACTTTTGCGTGCTATTCTTAAAAAGAACTTGGATTGACATTTCTATGGACTTTATTTTGGGGTTGCCTAGGACTAAGAAGGGGAGGGATTCTATTTTTGTTGTTGTGGATAGATTCTCTAAGATGGCACATTTTATAGCTTGTCATAAAACCGATGATGCTTCAAACATTGCGGATTTGTTCTTTAGAGAAGTCGTTAGGTTGCATGGCATGCCTAGGACTATTGTTTCTGGTCGCGATGTTAAATTCTTGAGTTACTTTTGGAAGACTTTATGGGCTAAACTTGGCACAAAATTGTTGTTTTCTACTACTTGTCATCCTCAAACGGATGGACAAACTGAAGTTGTCAATAGAACTTTGGGAACACTTTTGCGTGCTATTCTTAAAAAGAACTTGGATTGACATTTCTATGGACTTTATTTTGGGGTTGCCTAGGACTAAGAAGGGGAGGGATTCTATTTTTGTTGTTGTGGATAGATTCTCTAAGATGGCACATTTTATAGCTTGTCATAAAACCGATGATGCTTCAAACATTGCGGATTTGTTCTTTAGAGAAGTCGTTAGGTTGCATGGCATGCCTAGGACTATTGTTTCTGGTCGCGATGTTAAATTCTTGAGTTACTTTTGGAAGACTTTATGGGCTAAACTTGGCACAAAATTGTTGTTTTCTACTACTTGTCATCCTCAAACGGATGGACAAACTGAAGTTGTCAATAGAACTTTGGGAACACTTTTGCGTGCTATTCTTAAAAAGAACTTGGATTGACATTTCTATGGACTTTATTTTGGGGTTGCCTAGGACTAAGAAGGGGAGGGATTCTATTTTTGTTGTTGTGGATAGATTCTCTAAGATGGCACATTTTATAGCTTGTCATAAAACCGATGATGCTTCAAACATTGCGGATTTGTTCTTTAGAGAAGTCGTTAGGTTGCATGGCATGCCTAGGACTATTGTTTCTGGTCGCGATGTTAAATTCTTGAGTTACTTTTGGAAGACTTTATGGGCTAAACTTGGCACAAAATTGTTGTTTTCTACTACTTGTCATCCTCAAACGGATGGACAAACTGAAGTTGTCAATAGAACTTTGGGAACACTTTTGCGTGCTATTCTTAAAAAGAACTTGGATTGACATTTCTATGGACTTTATTTTGGGGTTGCCTAGGACTAAGAAGGGGAGGGATTCTATTTTTGTTGTTGTGGATAGATTCTCTAAGATGGCACATTTTATAGCTTGTCATAAAACCGATGATGCTTCAAACATGGCGGATTTGTTCTTTAGAGAAGTCGTTAGGTTGCATGGCATGCCTAGGACTATTGTTTCTGGTCGCGATGTTAAATTCTTGAGTTACTTTTGGAAGACTTTATGGGCTAAACTTGGCACAAAATTGTTGTTTTCTACTACTTGTCATCCTCAAACGGATGGACAAACTGAAGTTGTCAATAGAACTTTGGGAACACTTTTGCGTGCTATTCTTAAAAAGAACTTGGATTGACATTTCTATGGACTTTATTTTGGGGTTGCCTAGGACTAAGAAGGGGAGGGATTCTATTTTTGTTGTTGTGGATAGATTCTCTAAGATGGCACATTTTATAGCTTGTCATAAAACCGATGATGCTTCAAACATTGCGGATTTGTTCTTTAGAGAAGTCGTTAGGTTGCATGGCATGCCTAGGACTATTGTTTCTGGTCGCGATGTTAAATTCTTGAGTTACTTTTGGAAGACTTTATGGGCTAAACTTGGCACAAAATTGTTGTTTTCTACTACTTGTCATCCTCAAACGGATGGACAAACTGAAGTTGTCAATAGAACTTTGGGAACACTTTTGCGTGCTATTCTTAAAAAGAACTTGGATTGACATTTCTATGGACTTTATTTTGGGGTTGCCTAGGACTAAGAAGGGGAGGGATTCTATTTTTGTTGTTGTGGATAGATTCTCTAAGATGGCACATTTTATAGCTTGTCATAAAACCGATGATGCTTCAAACATTGCGGATTTGTTCTTTAGAGAAGTCGTTAGGTTGCATGGCATGCCTAGGACTATTGTTTCTGGTCGCGATGTTAAATTCTTGAGTTACTTTTGGAAGACTTTATGGGCTAAACTTGGCACAAAATTGTTGTTTTCTACTACTTGTCATCCTCAAACGGATGGACAAACTGAAGTTGTCAATAGAACTTTGGGAACACTTTTGCGTGCTATTCTTAAAAAGAACTTGGATTGACATTTCTATGGACTTTATTTTGGGGTTGCCTAGGACTAAGAAGGGGAGGGATTCTATTTTTGTTGTTGTGGATAGATTCTCTAAGATGGCACATTTTATAGCTTGTCATAAAACCGATGATGCTTCAAACATTGCGGATTTGTTCTTTAGAGAAGTCGTTAGGTTGCATGGCATGCCTAGGACTATTGTTTCTGGTCGCGATGTTAAATTCTTGAGTTACTTTTGGAAGACTTTATGGGCTAAACTTGGCACAAAATTGTTGTTTTCTACTACTTGTCATCCTCAAACGGATGGACAAACTGAAGTTGTCAATAGAACTTTGGGAACACTTTTGCGTGCTATTCTTAAAAAGAACTTGGATTGACATTTCTATGGACTTTATTTTGGGGTTGCCTAGGACTAAGAAGGGGAGGGATTCTATTTTTGTTGTTGTGGATAGATTCTCTAAGATGGCACATTTTATAGCTTGTCATAAAACCGATGATGCTTCAAACATTGCGGATTTGTTCTTTAGAGAAGTCGTTAGGTTGCATGGCATGCCTAGGACTATTGTTTCTGGTCGCGATGTTAAATTCTTGAGTTACTTTTGGAAGACTTTATGGGCTAAACTTGGCACAAAATTGTTGTTTTCTACTACTTGTCATCCTCAAACGGATGGACAAACTGAAGTTGTCAATAGAACTTTGGGAACACTTTTGCGTGCTATTCTTAAAAAGAACTTGGATTGACATTTCTATGGACTTTATTTTGGGGTTGCCTAGGACTAAGAAGGGGAGGGATTCTATTTTTGTTGTTGTGGATAGATTCTCTAAGATGGCACATTTTATAGCTTGTCATAAAACCGATGATGCTTCAAACATGGCGGATTTGTTCTTTAGAGAAGTCGTTAGGTTGCATGGCATGCCTAGGACTATTGTTTCTGGTCGCGATGTTAAATTCTTGAGTTACTTTTGGAAGACTTTATGGGCTAAACTTGGCACAAAATTGTTGTTTTCTACTACTTGTCATCCTCAAACGGATGGACAAACTGAAGTTGTCAATAGAACTTTGGGAACACTTTTGCGTGCTATTCTTAAAAAGAACTTGGATTGACATTTCTATGGACTTTATTTTGGGGTTGCCTAGGACTAAGAAGGGGAGGGATTCTATTTTTGTTGTTGTGGATAGATTCTCTAAGATGGCACATTTTATAGCTTGTCATAAAACCGATGATGCTTCAAACATTGCGGATTTGTTCTTTAGAGAAGTCGTTAGGTTGCATGGCATGCCTAGGACTATTGTTTCTGGTCGCGATGTTAAATTCTTGAGTTACTTTTGGAAGACTTTATGGGCTAAACTTGGCACAAAATTGTTGTTTTCTACTACTTGTCATCCTCAAACGGATGGACAAACTGAAGTTGTCAATAGAACTTTGGGAACACTTTTGCGTGCTATTCTTAAAAAGAACTTGGATTGACATTTCTATGGACTTTATTTTGGGGTTGCCTAGGACTAAGAAGGGGAGGGATTCTATTTTTGTTGTTGTGGATAGATTCTCTAAGATGGCACATTTTATAGCTTGTCATAAAACCGATGATGCTTCAAACATTGCGGATTTGTTCTTTAGAGAAGTCGTTAGGTTGCATGGCATGCCTAGGACTATTGTTTCTGGTCGCGATGTTAAATTCTTGAGTTACTTTTGGAAGACTTTATGGGCTAAACTTGGCACAAAATTGTTGTTTTCTACTACTTGTCATCCTCAAACGGATGGACAAACTGAAGTTGTCAATAGAACTTTGGGAACACTTTTGCGTGCTATTCTTAAAAAGAACTTGGATTGACATTTCTATGGACTTTATTTTGGGGTTGCCTAGGACTAAGAAGGGGAGGGATTCTATTTTTGTTGTTGTGGATAGATTCTCTAAGATGGCACATTTTATAGCTTGTCATAAAACCGATGATGCTTCAAACATTGCGGATTTGTTCTTTAGAGAAGTCGTTAGGTTGCATGGCATGCCTAGGACTATTGTTTCTGGTCGCGATGTTAAATTCTTGAGTTACTTTTGGAAGACTTTATGGGCTAAACTTGGCACAAAATTGTTGTTTTCTACTACTTGTCATCCTCAAACGGATGGACAAACTGAAGTTGTCAATAGAACTTTGGGAACACTTTTGCGTGCTATTCTTAAAAAGAACTTGGATTGACATTTCTATGGACTTTATTTTGGGGTTGCCTAGGACTAAGAAGGGGAGGGATTCTATTTTTGTTGTTGTGGATAGATTCTCTAAGATGGCACATTTTATAGCTTGTCATAAAACCGATGATGCTTCAAACATTGCGGATTTGTTCTTTAGAGAAGTCGTTAGGTTGCATGGCATGCCTAGGACTATTGTTTCTGGTCGCGATGTTAAATTCTTGAGTTACTTTTGGAAGACTTTATGGGCTAAACTTGGCACAAAATTGTTGTTTTCTACTACTTGTCATCCTCAAACGGATGGACAAACTGAAGTTGTCAATAGAACTTTGGGAACACTTTTGCGTGCTATTCTTAAAAAGAACTTGGATTGACATTTCTATGGACTTTATTTTGGGGTTGCCTAGGACTAAGAAGGGGAGGGATTCTATTTTTGTTGTTGTGGATTGATTCTCTAAGATGGCACATTTTATAGCTTGTCATAAAATCCGATGATGCTTCAAACATGGCGGATTTGTTCTTTAGAGAAGTCGCTAGGTTGCATGGCATGCCTAGGACTATTGTTTCTGGTCGCGATGTTAAATTCTTGAGTTACTTTTGGAAGACTTTATGGGCTAAACTTGGCACAAAATTGTTGTTTTCTACTACTTGTCATCCTCAAACGGATGGACAAACTGAAGTTGTCAATAGAACTTTGGGAACACTTTTGCGTGCTATTCTTAAAAAGAACTTGGATTGACATTTCTATGGACTTTATTTTGGGGTTGCCTAGGACTAAGAAGGGGAGGGATTCTATTTTTGTTGTTGTGGATTGATTCTCTAAGATGGCACATTTTATAGCTTGTCATAAAATCCGATGATGCTTCAAACATGGCGGATTTGTTCTTTAGAGAAGTCGTTAGGTTGCATGGCATGCCTAGGACTATTGTTTCTGGTCGCGATGTTAAATTCTTGAGTTACTTTTGGAAGACTTTATGGGCTAAACTTGGCACAAAATTGTTGTTTTCTACTACTTGTCATCCTCAAACGGATGGACAAACTGAAGTTGTCAATAGAACTTTGGGAACACTTTTGCGTGCTATTCTTAAAAAGAACTTGGATTGACATTTCTATGGACTTTATTTTGGGGTTGCCTAGGACTAAGAAGGGGAGGGATTCTATTTTTGTTGTTGTGGATTGATTCTCTAAGATGGCACATTTTATAGCTTGTCATAAAATCCGATGATGCTTCAAACATGGCGGATTTGTTCTTTAGAGAAGTCGCTAGGTTGCATGGCATGCCTAGGACTATTGTTTCTGGTCGCGATGTTAAATTCTTGAGTTACTTTTGGAAGACTTTATGGGCTAAACTTGGCACAAAATTGTTGTTTTCTACTACTTGTCATCCTCAAACGGATGGACAAACTGAAGTTGTCAATAGAACTTTGGGAACACTTTTGCGTGCTATTCTTAAAAAGAACTTGGATTGACATTTCTATGGACTTTATTTTGGGGTTGCCTAGGACTAAGAAGGGGAGGGATTCTATTTTTGTTGTTGTGGATTGATTCTCTAAGATGGCACATTTTATAGCTTGTCATAAAATCCGATGATGCTTCAAACATGGCGGATTTGTTCTTTAGAGAAGTCGTAGGTTGCATGGCATGCCTAGGACTATTGTTTCTGGTCGCGATGTTAAATTCTTGAGTTACTTTTGGAAGACTTTATGGGCTAAACTTGGCACAAAATTGTTGTTTTCTACTACTTGTCATCCTCAAACGGATGGACAAACTGAAGTTGTCAATAGAACTTTGGGAACACTTTTGCGTGCTATTCTTAAAAAGAACTTGGATTGACATTTCTATGGACTTTATTTTGGGGTTGCCTAGGACTAAGAAGGGGAGGGATTCTATTTTTGTTGTTGTGGATTGATTCTCTAAGATGGCACATTTTATAGCTTGTCATAAAACCGATGATGCTTCAAACATTGCGGATTTGTTCTTTAGAGAAGTCGCTAGGTTGCATGGCATGCCTAGGACTATTGTTTCTGGTCGCGATGTTAAATTCTTGAGTTACTTTTGGAAGACTTTATGGGCTAAACTTGGCACAAAATTGTTGTTTTCTACTACTTGTCATCCTCAAACGGATGGACAAACTGAAGTTGTCAATAGAACTTTGGGAACACTTTTGCGTGCTATTCTTAAAAAGAACTTGGATTGACATTTCTATGGACTTTATTTTGGGGTTGCCTAGGACTAAGAAGGGGAGGGATTCTATTTTTGTTGTTGTGGATTGATTCTCTAAGATGGCACATTTTATAGCTTGTCATAAAATCCGATGATGCTTCAAACATGGCGGATTTGTTCTTTAGAGAAGTCGTTAGGTTGCATGGCATGCCTAGGACTATTGTTTCTGGTCGCGATGTTAAATTCTTGAGTTACTTTTGGAAGACTTTATGGGCTAAACTTGGCACAAAATTGTTGTTTTCTACTACTTGTCATCCTCAAACGGATGGACAAACTGAAGTTGTCAATAGAACTTTGGGAACACTTTTGCGTGCTATTCTTAAAAAGAACTTGGATTGACATTTCTATGGACTTTATTTTGGGGTTGCCTAGGACTAAGAAGGGGAGGGATTCTATTTTTGTTGTTGTGGATAGATTCTCTAAGATGGACACATTTTATAGCTTGTCATAAAACCGATGATGCTTCAAACATTGCGGATTGTTCTTTAGAGAAGTCGTTAGGTTGCATGGCATGCCTAGGACTATTGTTTCTGGTCGCGATGTTAAATTCTTGAGTTACTTTTGGAAGACTTTATGGGCTAAACTTGGCACAAAATTGTTGTTTTCTACTACTTGTCATCCTCAAACGGATGGACAAACTGAAGTTGTCAATAGAACTTTGGGAACACTTTTGCGTGCTATTCTTAAAAAGAACTTGGATTGACATTTCTATGGACTTTATTTTGGGGTTGCCTAGGACTAAGAAGGGGAGGGATTCTATTTTTGTTGTTGTGGATTGATTCTCTAAGATGGCACATTTTATAGCTTGTCATAAAACCGATGATGCTTCAAACATTGCGGATTTGTTCTTTAGAGAAGTCGTTAGGTTGCATGGCATGCCTAGGACTATTGTTTCTGGTCGCGATGTTAAATTCTTGAGTTACTTTTGGAAGACTTTATGGGCTAAACTTGGCACAAAATTGTTGTTTTCTACTACTTGTCATCCTCAAACGGATGGACAAACTGAAGTTGTCAATAGAACTTTGGGAACACTTTTGCGTGCTATTCTTAAAAAGAACTTGGATTGACATTTCTATGGACTTTATTTTGGGGTTGCCTAGGACTAAGAAGGGGAGGGATTCTATTTTTGTTGTTGTGGATAGATTCTCTAAGATGGCACATTTTATAGCTTGTCATAAAACCGATGATGCTTCAAACATTGCGGATTTGTTCTTTAGAGAAGTCGTTAGGTTGCATGGCATGCCTAGGACTATTGTTTCTGGTCGCGATGTTAAATTCTTGAGTTACTTTTGGAAGACTTTATGGGCTAAACTTGGCACAAAATTGTTGTTTTCTACTACTTGTCATCCTCAAACGGATGGACAAACTGAAGTTGTCAATAGAACTTTGGGAACACTTTTGCGTGCTATTCTTAAAAAGAACTTGGATTGACATTTCTATGGACTTTATTTTGGGGTTGCCTAGGACTAAGAAGGGGAGGGATTCTATTTTTGTTGTTGTGGATTGATTCTCTAAGATGGCACATTTTATAGCTTGTCATAAAACCGATGATGCTTCAAACATTGCGGATTTGTTCTTTAGAGAAGTCGTTAGGTTGCATGGCATGCCTAGGACTATTGTTTCTGGTCGCGATGTTAAATTCTTGAGTTACTTTTGGAAGACTTTATGGGCTAAACTTGGCACAAAATTGTTGTTTTCTACTACTTGTCATCCTCAAACGGATGGACAAACTGAAGTTGTCAATAGAACTTTGGGAACACTTTTGCGTGCTATTCTTAAAAAGAACTTGGATTGACATTTCTATGGACTTTATTTTGGGGTTGCCTAGGACTAAGAAGGGGAGGGATTCTATTTTTGTTGTTGTGGATTGATTCTCTAAGATGGCACATTTTATAGCTTGTCATAAAATCCGATGATGCTTCAAACATGGCGGATTTGTTCTTTAGAGAAGTCGTTAGGTTGCATGGCATGCCTAGGACTATTGTTTCTGGTCGCGATGTTAAATTCTTGAGTTACTTTTGGAAGACTTTATGGGCTAAACTTGGCACAAAATTGTTGTTTTCTACTACTTGTCATCCTCAAACGGATGGACAAACTGAAGTTGTCAATAGAACTTTGGGAACACTTTTGCGTGCTATTCTTAAAAAGAACTTGGATTGACATTTCTATGGACTTTATTTTGGGGTTGCCTAGGACTAAGAAGGGGAGGGATTCTATTTTTGTTGTTGTGGATTGATTCTCTAAGATGGCACATTTTATAGCTTGTCATAAAACCGATGATGCTTCAAACATTGCGGATTTGTTCTTTAGAGAAGTCGTTAGGTTGCATGGCATGCCTAGGACTATTGTTTCTGGTCGCGATGTTAAATTCTTGAGTTACTTTTGGAAGACTTTATGGGCTAAACTTGGCACAAAATTGTTGTTTTCTACTACTTGTCATCCTCAAACGGATGGACAAACTGAAGTTGTCAATAGAACTTTGGGAACACTTTTGCGTGCTATTCTTAAAAAGAACTTGGATTGACATTTCTATGGACTTTATTTTGGGGTTGCCTAGGACTAAGAAGGGGAGGGATTCTATTTTTGTTGTTGTGGATTGATTCTCTAAGATGGCACATTTTATAGCTTGTCATAAAATCCGATGATGCTTCAAACATGGCGGATTTGTTCTTTAGAGAAGTCGCTAGGTTGCATGGCATGCCTAGGACTATTGTTTCTGGTCGCGATGTTAAATTCTTGAGTTACTTTTGGAAGACTTTATGGGCTAAACTTGGCACAAAATTGTTGTTTTCTACTACTTGTCATCCTCAAACGGATGGACAAACTGAAGTTGTCAATAGAACTTTGGGAACACTTTTGCGTGCTATTCTTAAAAAGAACTTGGATTGACATTTCTATGGACTTTATTTTGGGGTTGCCTAGGACTAAGAAGGGGAGGGATTCTATTTTTGTTGTTGTGGATTGATTCTCTAAGATGGCACATTTTATAGCTTGTCATAAAATCCGATGATGCTTCAAACATGGCGGATTTGTTCTTTAGAGAAGTCGCTAGGTTGCATGGCATGCCTAGGACTATTGTTTCTGGTCGCGATGTTAAATTCTTGAGTTACTTTTGGAAGACTTTATGGGCTAAACTTGGCACAAAATTGTTGTTTTCTACTACTTGTCATCCTCAAACGGATGGACAAACTGAAGTTGTCAATAGAACTTTGGGAACACTTTTGCGTGCTATTCTTAAAAAGAACTTGGATTGACATTTCTATGGACTTTATTTTGGGGTTGCCTAGACTAAGAAGGGGAGGGATTCTATTTTTGTTGTTGTGGATTGATTCTCTAAGATGGCACATTTTATAGCTTGTCATAAAATCCGATGATGCTTCAAACATGGCGGATTTGTTCTTTAGAGAAGTCGTAAGGTTGCATGGCATGCCTAGGACTATTGTTTCTGGTCGCGATGTTAAATTCTTGAGTTACTTTTGGAAGACTTTATGGGCTAAACTTGGCACAAAATTGTTGTTTTCTACTACTTGTCATCCTCAAACGGATGGACAAACTGAAGTTGTCAATAGAACTTTGGGAACACTTTTGCGTGCTATTCTTAAAAAGATCTTGGATTGACATTTCTATGGACTTTATTTTGGGGTTGCCTAGGACTAAGAAGGGGAGGGATTCTATTTTTGTTGTTGTGGATAGATTCTCTAAGATGACACATTTTATAGCTTGTCATAAAACCGATGATGCTTCAAACATTGCGGATTTGTTCTTTAGAGAAGTCGTTAGGTTGCATGGCATGCCTAGGACTATTGTTTCTGGTCGCGATGTTAAATTCTTGAGTTACTTTTGGAAGACTTTATGGGCTAAACTTGGCACAAAATTGTTGTTTTCTACTACTTGTCATCCTCAAACGGATGGACAAACTGAAGTTGTCAATAGAACTTTGGGAACACTTTTGCGTGCTATTCTTAAAAAGAACTTGGATTGACATTTCTATGGACTTTATTTTGGGGTTGCCTAGGACTAAGAAGGGGAGGGATTCTATTTTTGTTGTTGTGGATTGATTCTCTAAGATGGCACATTTTATAGCTTGTCATAAAATCCGATGATGCTTCAAACATGGCGGATTTGTTCTTTAGAGAAGTCGCTAGGTTGCATGGCATGCCTAGGGACTATTGTTTCTGGTCGCGATGTTAAATTCTTGAGTTACTTTTGGAAGACTTTATGGGCTAAACTTGGCACAAAATTGTTGTTTTCTACTACTTGTCATCCTCAAACGGATGGACAAACTGAAGTTGTCAATAGAACTTTGGGAACACTTTTGCGTGCTATTCTTAAAAAGAACTTGGATTGACATTTCTATGGACTTTATTTTGGGGTTGCCTAGGACTAAGAAGGGGAGGGATTCTATTTTTGTTGTTGTGGATAGATTCTCTAAGATGACACATTTTATAGCTTGTCATAAAATCCGATGATGCTTCAAACATGCGGATTTGTTCTTTAGAGAAGTCGCTAGGTTGCATGGCATGCCTAGGACTATTGTTTCTGGTCGCGATGTTAAATTCTTGAGTTACTTTTGGAAGACTTTATGGGCTAAACTTGGCACAAAATTGTTGTTTTCTACTACTTGTCATCCTCAAACGGATGGACAAACTGAAGTTGTCAATAGAACTTTGGGAACACTTTGCGTGCTATTCTAAAAAGAACTGGATTGACATTTCTATGGACTTTATTTTGGGTTGCCTAGGACTAAGAAGGGAGGGATTCTATTTGTGTTGTTGTGGATAGATTCTCTAAGATGGCACATTTTATAGCTTGTCATAAAACCGATGATGCTTCAAACATTGCGGATTGTTCTTTAGAGAAGTCGTTAGGTTGCATGGCATGCCTAGGACTATTGTTTCTGGTCGCGATGTTACATTCTTGAGTACTTTGGAAGACTTTATGGGCTTAAACTTGGCACAAAATTGTTGTTTTCTACTACTTGTCATCCTCAAACGGATGGACAAACAGAAGTTGTCAATAGAACTTTGGGAACACTTTTGCGTGCTATTCTTAAAAAGAACTTGGATTGACATTTCTATGGACTTTATTTTGGGGTTGCCTAGGACTAAGAAGGGGAGGGATTATATTTTTGTTGTTGTGGATTGATTCTCTAAGATGGCACATTTTATAGCTTGTCATAAAACCGATGATGCTTCAAGCATTGCGGATTTGTTCTTTAGATAAGTCGTTAGGTTGCATGGCAAGCCTAGGACTATTGTTTCTGATCGCGATGTTAAATTCTTGAGTTACTTTTGGAAGACTTTATGGACTAAACTTGGCACAAAATTGTTGTTTTCTACTACTTGTCATCCTCTAACGGATGGACAAACTGAAGTTGTCAATAGAACTTTGGGAACACTTTTGCGTGCTATTCTTAAAAAGAACTTGGATTGACATTTCAATGGACTTTATTTTGGGGTTGCCTAGGACTAAGAAGGGGAGGGATTATATTTTTGTTGTTGTGGATTGATTCTCAAAGATGGCACATTTTATAGCTTGTCATAAAACCGTTGATACTTCAAACATTGCGGATTTGTTCTTTAGAGAAGTCGTTAGGTTGCATGGAATGCCTAGGACTATTGTTTCTGGTCGCGATGTTAAATTCTTGAGTTACTTTTGGAAGACTTTATGGGCTAAACTTGGCACAAAATTGTTGTTTTCTACTACTTGTCATCCTCAAACGGATGGACAAACTGAAGTTGCCAATAGATCTTTGGGAACACTTTTGCGTGCTATTCTTAAAAAGAACTTGGATTGACATTTCTATGGACTTTATTTTGGGGTTGCCTAGGACTAAGAAGGGGAGGGATTCTATTTTTGTTGTTGTGGATTGATTCTCCAAGATGGCACATTTTATAGCTTGTCATAAAACCGATGATGCTTTATTTTATGGGCTAAACTTGGCACAAAATTGTTGTTTTCTACTACTTGTCATCCTCAAACGGATGGACAAACTGAAGTTGTCAATAGAACTTTGGGAACACTTTTGCGTGCTATTCTTAAAAAGATCTTGGATTGACATTTCTATGGACTTTATTTTGGGGTTGCCTAGGACTAAGAAGGGGAGGGATTCTATTTTTGTTGTTGTGGATAGATTCTCTAAGATGACACATTTTATAGCTTGTCATAAAACCGATGATGCTTCAAACATTGCGGAATTAGTTCTTTAGAGAAGTCGTTAGGTTGCATGGCATGCCTAGGACTATTGTTTCTGGTCGCGATGTTAAATTCTTGAGTTACTTTTGGAAGACTTTATGGGCTAAACTTGGCACAAAATTGTTGTTTTCTACTACTTGTCATCCTCAAACGGATGGACAAACTGAAGTTGTCAATAGAACTTTGGGAACACTTTTGCGTGCTATTCTTAAAAAGAACTTGGATTGACATTTCTATGGACTTTATTTTGGGGTTGCCTAGGACTAAGAAGGGGAGGGATTCTATTTTTGTTGTTGTGGATTGATTCTCTAAGATGGCACATTTTATAGCTTGTCATAAAATCCGATGATGCTTCAAACATGGCGGATTTGTTCTTTAGAGAAGTCGCTAGGTTGCATGGCATGCCTAGGACTATTGTTTCTGGTCGCGATGTTAAATTCTTGAGTTACTTTTGGAAGACTTAATGGGCTAAACTTGGCACAAAATTGTTGTTTTCTACTACTTGTCATCCTCAAACGGATGGACAAACTGAAGTTGTCAATAGAACTTTGGGAACACTTTTGCGTGCTATTCTTAAAAAGAACTTGGATTGACATTTCTATGGACTTTATTTTGGGGTTGCCTAGGACTAAGAAGGGGAGGGATTCTATTTTTGTTGTTGTGGATTGATTCTCTAAGATGGCACATTTTATAGCTTGTCATAAAATCCGATGATGCTTCAAACATGGCGGATTTGTTCTTTAGAGAAGTCGCTAGGTTGCATGGCATGCCTAGGACTATTGTTTCTAGTCGCGATGTTAAATTCTTGAGTTACTTTTGCAAGACTTTATGGGCTAAACTTGGCACAAAATTGTTGTTTTCTACTACTTGTCATCCTCAAACGGATGGACAAACTGAAGTTGTCAATAGAACTTTGGGAACACTTTTGCGTGCTATTCTTAAAAAGAACTTGGATTGACATTTCTATGGACTTTATTTTGGGGTTGCCTAGGACTAAGAAGGGGAGGGATTCTATTTTTGTTGTTGTGGATTGATTCTCTAAGATGGCACATTTTATAGCTTGTCATAAAATCCGATGATGCTTCAAACATTGGCGGATTTGTTCTTTAGAGAAGTCGCTAGGTTGCATGGCATGCCTAGGGACTATTGTTTCTGGTCGCGATGTTACATTCTTGAGTTACTTTTGGAAGACTTTATGGGCTAAACTTGGCACAAAATTGTTGTTTTCTACTACTTGTCATCCTCAAACGGATGGACAAACTGAAGTTGTCAATAGAACTTTGGGAACACTTTTGCGTGCTATTCTTAAAAAGAACTTGGATTGACATTTCTATGGACTTTATTTTGGGGTTGCCTAGACTAAGAAGGGGAGGGATTCTATTTTTGTTGTTGTGGATTGATTCTCTAAGATGGCACATTTTATAGCTTGTCATAAAATCCGATGATGCTTCAAACATGGCGGATTTGTTCTTTAGAGAAGTCGTAAGGTTGCATGGCATGCCTAGGACTATTGTTTCTGGTCGCGATGTTAAATTCTTGAGTTACTTTTGGAAGACTTTATGGGCTAAACTTGGCACAAAATTGTTGTTTTCTACTACTTGTCATCCTCAAACGGATGGACAAACTGAAGTTGTCAATAGAACTTTGGGAACACTTTTGCGTGCTATTCTTAAAAAGATCTTGGATTGACATTTCTATGGACTTTATTTTGGGGTTGCCTAGGACTAAGAAGGGGAGGGATTCTATTTTTGTTGTTGTGGATAGATTCTCTAAGATGGCACATTTTATAGCTTGTCATAAAACCGATGATGCTTCAAACATTGCGGATTGTTCTTTAGAGAAGTCGTTAGGTTGCATGGCATGCCTAGGACTATTGTTTCTGGTCGCGATGTTAAATTCTTGAGTTACTTTTGGAAGACTTTATGGGCTAAACTTGGCACAAAATTGTTGTTTTCTACTACTTGTCATCCTCAAACGGATGGACAAACTGAAGTTGTCAATAGAACTTTGGGAACACTTTTGCGTGCTATTCTTAAAAAGAACTTGGATTGACATTTCTATGGACTTTATTTTGGGGTTGCCTAGGACTAAGAAGGGGAGGGATTCTATTTTTGTTGTTGTGGATTGATTCTCTAAGATGGCACATTTTATAGCTTGTCATAAAATCCGATGATGCTTCAAACATGGCGGATTTGTTCTTTAGAGAAGTCGCTAGGTTGCATGGCATGCCTAGGACTATTGTTTCTGGTCGCGATGTTAAATTCTTGAGTTACTTTTGGAAGACTTTATGGGCTAAACTTGGCACAAAATTGTTGTTTTCTACTACTTGTCATCCTCAAACGGATGGACAAACTGAAGTTGTCAATAGAACTTTGGGAACACTTTTGCGTGCTATTCTTAAAAAGAACTTGGATTGACATTTCTATGGACTTTATTTTGGGGTTGCCTAGGACTAAGAAGGGGAGGGATTCTATTTTTGTTGTTGTGGATAGATTCTCTAAGATGGCACATTTTATAGCTTGTCATAAAACCGATGATGCTTCAAACATTGCGGATTTGTTCTTTAGAGAAGTCGTTAGGTTGC
This sequence comes from Primulina eburnea, assembly GCF_022965805.1. Taxonomy (NCBI): domain Eukaryota; kingdom Viridiplantae; phylum Streptophyta; class Magnoliopsida; order Lamiales; family Gesneriaceae; genus Primulina; species Primulina eburnea. Next base: position 259,516 of record NW_027331245.1, read on the forward strand.
ATGGCATGCCTAGGACTATTGTTTCTGGTCGCGATGTTAAATTCTTGAGTTACTTTTGGAAGACTTATGGGCTAAACTTGGCACAAAATTGTTGTTTTCTACTACTTGTCATCCTCAAACGGATGGACAAACTGAAGTTGTCAATAGAACTTTGGGAACACTTTTGCGTGCTATTCTTAAAAAGAACTTGGATTGACATTTCTATGGACTTTATTTTGGGGTTGCCTAGGACTAAGAAGGGGAGGGATTCTATTTTTGTTGTTGTGGATTGATTCTCTAAGATGGCACATTTTATAGCTTGTCATAAAACCGATGATGCTTCAAGCATTGCGGATTTGTTCTTTAGAGAAGTCGTTAGGTTGCATGGCATGCCTAGGACTATTGTTTCTGGTCGCGATGTTAAATTCTTGAGTTACTTTTGGAAGACTTTATGGGCTAAACTTGGCACAAAATTGTTGTTTTCTACTACTTGTCATCCTCAAACGGATGGACAAACTGAAGTTGTCAATAGAACTTTGGGAACACTTTTGCGTGCTATTCTTAAAAAGAACTTGGATTGACATTTCTATGGACTTTATTTTGGGGTTGCCTAGGACTAAGAAGGGGAGGGATTCTATTTTTGTTGTTGTGGATTGATTCTCTAAGATGGCACATTTTATAGCTTGTCATAAAATCCGATGATGCTTCAAACATTGCGGATTTGTTCTTTAGAGAAGTCGTTAGGTTGCATGGCATGCCTAGGACTATTGTTTCTGGTCGCGATGTTAAATTCTTGAGTTACTTTTGGAAGACTTTATGGGCTAAACTTGGCACAAAATTGTTGTTTTCTACTACTTGTCATCCTCAAACGGATGGACAAACTGAAGTTGTCAATAGAACTTTGGGAACACTTTTGCGTGCTATTCTTAAAAAGAACTTGGATTGACATTTCTATGGACTTTATTTTGGGGTTGCCTAGGACTAAGAAGGGGAGGGATTATATTTTTGTTGTTGTGGATTGATTCTCTAAGATGGCACATTTTATAGCTTGTCATAAAACCGATGATACTTCAAACATTGCGGATTTGTTCTTTAGAGAAGTCGTTAGGTTGCATGGCATGCCTAGGACTATTGTTTCTGGTCGCGATGTTAAATTCTTGAGTTACTTTTGGAAGACTTTATGGGCTAAACTTGGCACAAAATTGTTGTTTTCTACTACTTGTCATCCTCAAACGGATGGACAAACTGAAGTTGTCAATAGAACTTTGGGAACACTTTTGCGTGCTATTCTTAAAAAGAATCTTGGATTGACATTTCTATGGACTTTATTTTGGGGTTGCCTAGGACTAAGAAGGGGAGGGATTCTATTTTTGTTGTTGTGGATTAGATTCTCTAAGATGGCACATTTTATAGCTTGTCATAAAATCCGATGATGCTTCAAACATGGCGGATTTGTTCTTTAGAGAAGTCGCTAGGTTGCATGGCATGCCTAGGACTATTGTTTCTAGTCGCGATGTTAAATTCTTGAGTTACTTTTGGAAGACTTTATGGGCTAAACTTGGCACAAAATTGTTGTTTTCTACTACTTGTCATCCTCAAACGGATGGACAAACTGAAGTTGTCAATAGAACTTTGGGAACACTTTGCGTGCTATTCTTAAAAAGAACTTGGATTGACATTTCTATGGACTTTATTTGGGGTTGCCTAGGACTAAGAAGGGGAGGGATTCTATTTTTGTTGTTGTGGATTGATTCTCTAAGATGGCACATTTTATAGCTTGTCATAAAACCGATGATGCTTCAAACATTGCGGATTTGTTCTTTAGAGAAGTCGTTAGGTTGCATGGCATGCCTAGGACTATTGTTTCTGGTCGCGATGTTAAATTCTTGAGTTACTTTTGGAAGACTTTATGGGCTAAACTTGGCACAAAATTGTTGTTTTCTACTACTTGTCATCCTCAAACGGATGGACAAACTGAAGTTGTCAATAGAACTTTGGGAACACTTTTGCGTGCTATTCTTAGAAAGAACTTGGATTGACATTTCTATGGACTTTATTTTGGGGTTGCCTAGGACTAAGAAGGGGAGGGATTCTATTTTTGTTGTTGTGGATTGATTCTCTAAGATGGCACATTTTATAGCTTGTCATAAAATCCGATGATGCTTCAAACATGGCGGATTTGTTCTTTAGAGAAGTCGCTAGGTTGCATGGCATGCCTAGGACTATTGTTTCTGGTCGCGATGTTAAATTCTTGAGTTACTTTTGGAAGACTTAATGGGCTAAACTTGGCACAAAATTGTTGTTTTCTACTACTTGTCATCCTCAAACGGATGGACAAACTGAAGTTGTCAATAGAACTTTGGGAACACTTTTGCGTGCTATTCTTAAAAAGAACTTGGATTGACATTTCTATGGACTTTATTTTGGGGTTGCCTAGGACTAAGAAGGGGAGGGATTCTATTTTTGTTGTTGTGGATTGATTCTCTAAGATGGCACATTTTATAGCTTGTCATAAAATCCGATGATGCTTCAAACATGGCGGATTTGTTCTTTAGAGAAGTCGCTAGGTTGCATGGCATGCCTAGGACTATTGTTTCTAGTCGCGATGTTAAATTCTTGAGTTACTTTTGGAAGACTTTATGGGCTAAACTTGGCACAAAATTGTTGTTTTCTACTACTTGTCATCCTCAAACGGATGGACAAACTGAAGTTGTCAATAGAACTTTGGGAACACTTTTGCGTGCTATTCTTAAAAAGAACTTGGATTGACATTTCTATGGACTTTATTTTGGGGTTGCCTAGGACTAAGAAGGGGAGGGATTCTATTTTTGTTGTTGTGGATTGATTCTCTAAGATGGCACATTTTATAGCTTGTCATAAAATCCGATGATGCTTCAAACATGGCGGATTTGTTCTTTAGAGAAGTCGCTAGGTTGCATGGCATGCCTAGGACTATTGTTTCTGGTCGCGATGTTAAATTCTTGAGTTACTTTTGGAAGACTTTATGGGCTAAACTTGGCACAAAATTGTTGTTTTCTACTACTTGTCATCCTCAAACGGATGGACAAACTGAAGTTGTCAATAGAACTTTGGGAACACTTTTGCGTGCTATTCTTAAAAAGAACTTGGATTGACATTTCTATGGACTTTATTTTGGGGTTGCCTAGGACTAAGAAGGGGAGGGATTCTATTTTTGTTGTTGTGGATTGATTCTCTAAGATGGCACATTTTATAGCTTGTCATAAAATCCGATGATGCTTCAAACATGGCGGATTTGTTCTTTAGAGAAGTCGTAGGTTGCATGGCATGCCTAGGACTATTGTTTCTGGTCGCGATGTTAAATTCTTGAGTTACTTTTGGAAGACTTTATGGGCTAAACTTGGCACAAAATTGTTGTTTTCTACTACTTGTCATCCTCAAACGGATGGACAAACTGAAGTTGTCAATAGAACTTTGGGAACACTTTTGCGTGCTATTCTTAAAAAGAACTTGGATTGACATTTCTATGGACTTTATTTTGGGGTTGCCTAGGACTAAGAAGGGGAGGGATTCTATTTTTGTTGTTGTGGATAGATTCTCTAAGATGACACATTTTATAGCTTGTCATAAAACCGATGATGCTTCAAACATTGCGGATTGTTCTTTAGAGAAGTCGTTAGGTTGCATGGCATGCCTAGGACTATTGTTTCTGGTCGCGATGTTAAATTCTTGAGTTACTTTTGGAAGACTTTATGGGCTAAACTTGGCACAAAATTGTTGTTTTCTACTACTTGTCATCCTCAAACGGATGGACAAACTGAAGTTGTCAATAGAACTTTGGGAACACTTTTGCGTGCTATTCTTAAAAAGAACTTGGATTGACATTTCTATTGACTTTATTTTGGGGTTGCCTAGGACTAAGAAGGGGAGGGATTCTATTTTTGTTGTTGTGGATAGATTCTCTAAGATGGCACATTTTATAGTTTGTCATAAAACCGATGATGCTTCAAACATTGCGGATTTGTTCTTTAGAGAAGTCGTTAGGTTGCATGGCATGCCTAGGACTATTGTTTCTGGTCGCGATGTTAAATTCTTGAGTTACTTTTGGAAGACATTATGGGCTAAACTTGGCACAAAATTGTTGTTTTCTACTACTTGTCATCCTCAAACGGATGGACAAACTGAAGTTGTCAATAGAACTTTGGGAACACTTTTGCGTGCTATTCTTAAAAAGAACTTGGATTGACATTTCTATGGACTTTATTTTGGGGTTGCCTAGGACTAAGAAGGAGAGGGATTCTATTTTTGTTGTTGTGGATTGATTCTCCAAGATGGCACATTTTATAGCTTGTCATAAAACCGATGATGCTTGACTTTATGGGCTAAACTTGGCACAAAATTGTTGTTTTCTACTAGTTGTCATCCTCAAACGGATGGACAAACAGAATTTGTCAATAGAACTTTGGGAACACTTTTGCGTGCTATTCTTAAAAAGAACTTGGATTGACATTTCTATGGACTTTATTTTGGGGTTGCCTAGGACTAAGAAGGGGAGGGATTATATTTTTGTTGTTGTGGATTGATTCTCTAAGATGGCACATTTTATAGCTTGTCATAAAACCGATGATGCTTCAAGCATTGCGGATTTGTTCTTTAGATAAGTCGTTAGGTTGCATGGCAAGCCTAGGACTATTGTTTCTGATCGCGATGCTAAATTCTTGAGTTACTTTTGGAAGACTTTATGGACTAAACTTGGCACAAAATTGTTGTTTTCTACTACTTGTCATCCTCTAACGGATGGACAAACTGAAGTTGTCAATAGAACTTTGGGAACACTTTTGCGTGCTATTCTTAAAAAGAACTTGGATTGACATTTCAATGGACTTTATTTTGGGGTTGCCTAGGACTAAGAAGGGGAGGGATTATATTTTGTTGTTGTGGATTGATTCTCAAAGATGGCACATTTTATAGCTTGTCATAAAACCGTTGATACTTCAAACATTGCGGATTTGTTCTTTAGAGAAGTCGTTAGGTTGCATGGCATGCCTAGGACTATTGTTTCTGGTCGCGATGTTAAATTCTTGAGTTACTTTTGGAAGACTTTATGGGCTAAACTTGGCACAAAATTGTTGTTTTCTACTACTTGTCATCCTCAAACGGATGGACAAACTGAAGTTGCCAATAGATCTTTGGGAACACTTTTGCGTGCTATTCTTAAAAAGAACTTGGATTGACATTTCTATGGACTTTATTTTGGGGTTGCCTAGGACTAAGAAGGGGAGGGATTATATTTTTGTTGTTGTGGATTGATTCTCCAAGATGGCACATTTTATAGCTTGTCATAAAACCGATGATGCTTTACTTTATGGGCTAAACTTGGCACAAAATTGTTGTTTTCTACTACTTGTCATCCTCAAACGGATGGACAAACTGAAGTTGTCAATAGAACTTTGGGAACACTTTTGCGTGCTATTCTTAAAAAGATCTTGGATTGACATTTCTATGGACTTTATTTTGGGGTTGCCTAGGACTAAGAAGGGGAGGGATTCTGTTTTTGTTGTTGCGGATAGATTCTCTAAGATGACACATTTTATAGCTTGTCATAAAACCGATGATGCTTCAAACATTGCGGAATAGTTCTTTAGAGAAGTCGTTAGGTTGCATGGCATGCCTAGGACTATTGTTTCTGGTCGCGATGTTAAATTCTTGAGTTACTTTTGGAAGACTTTATGGGCTAAACTTGGCACAAAATTGTTGTTTTCTACTACTTGTCATCCTCAAACGGATGGACAAACTGAAGTTGTCAATAGAACTTTGGAACACTTTTGCGTGCTATTCTTAGAAAGAACTTGGATTGACATTTCTATGGACTTTATTTTGGGGTTGCCTAGGACTAAGAAGGGGAGGGATTCTATTTTTGTTGTTGTGGATTGATTCTCTAAGATGGCACATTTTATAGCTTGTCATAAAATCCGATGATGCTTCAAACATGGCGGATTTGTTCTTTAGAGAAGTCGCTAGGTTGCATGGCATGCCTAGGACTATTGTTTCTGGTCGCGATGTTAAATTCTTGAGTTACTTTTGGAAGACTTTATGGGCTAAACTTGGCACAAAATTGTTGTTTTCTACTACTTGTCATCCTCAAACGGATGGACAAACTGAAGTTGTCAATAGAACTTTGGGAACACTTTTGCGTGCTATTCTTAAAAAGAACTTGGATTGACATTTCTATGGACTTTATTTTGGGGTTGCCTAGGACTAAGAAGGGGAGGGATTCTATTTTTGTTGTTGTGGATTGATTCTCTAAGATGGCACATTTTATAGCTTGTCATAAAATCCGATGATGCTTCAAACATGGCGGATTTGTTCTTTAGAGAAGTCGCTAGGTTGCATGGCATGCCTAGGACTATTGTTTCTAGTCGCGATGTTAAATTCTTGAGTTACTTTTGGAAGACTTTATGGGCTAAACTTGGCACAAAATTGTTGTTTTCTACTACTTGTCATCCTCAAACGGATGGACAAACTGAAGTTGTCAATAGAACTTTGGGAACACTTTTGCGTGCTATTCTTAAAAAGAACTTGGATTGACATTTCTATGGACTTTATTTTGGGGTTGCCTAGGACTAAGAAGGGGAGGGATTCTATTTTTGTTGTTGTGGATTGATTCTCTAAGATGGCACATTTTATAGCTTGTCATAAAATCCGATGATGCTTCAACATGGCGGATTTGTTCTTTAGAGAAGTCGTAGGTTGCATGGCATGCCTAGGACTATTGTTTCTGGTCGCGATGTTAAATTCTTGAGTTACTTTTGGAAGACTTTATGGGCTAAACTTGGCACAAAATTGTTGTTTTCTACTACTTGTCATCCTCAAACGGATGGACAAACTGAAGTTGTCAATAGAACTTTGGGAACACTTTTGCGTGCTATTCTTAAAAAGATCTTGGATTGACATTTCTATGGACTTTATTTTGGGGTTGCCTAGGACTAAGAAGGGGAGGGATTCTGTTTTTGTTGTTGTGGATAGATTCTCTAAGATGACACATTTTATAGCTTGTCATAAAACCGATGATGCTTCAAACATTGCGGAATAGTTCTTTAGAGAAGTCGTTAGGTTGCATGGCATGCCTAGGACTATTGTTTCTGGTCGCGATGTTAAATTCTTGAGTTACTTTTGGAAGACTTTATGGGCTAAACTTGGCACAAAATTGTTGTTTTCTACTACTTGTCATCCTCAAACGGATGGACAAACTGAAGTTGTCAATAGAACTTTGGGAACACTTTTGCGTGCTATTCTTAAAAAGAACTTGGATTGACATTTCTATGGACTTTATTTTGGGGTTGCCTAGGACTAAGAAGGGGAGGGATTCTATTTTTGTTGTTGTGGATTGATTCTCTAAGATGGCACATTTTATAGCTTGTCATAAAATCCGATGATGCTTCAAACATGGCGGATTTGTTCTTTAGAGAAGTCGCTAGGTTGCATGGCATGCCTAGGGACTATTGTTTCTGGTCGCGATGTTAAATTCTTGAGTTACTTTTGGAAGACTTTATGGGCTAAACTTGGCACAAAATTGTTGTTTTCTACTACTTGTCATCCTCAAACGGATGGACAAACTGAAGTTGTCAATAGAACTTTGGGAACACTTTTGCGTGCTATTCTTAAAAAGAACTTGGATTGACATTTCTATTGACTTTATTTTGGGGTTGCCTAGGACTAAGAAGGGGAGGGATTCTATTTTTGTTGTTGTGGATAGATTCTCTAAGATGGCACATTTTATAGTTTGTCATAAAACCGATGATGCTTCAAACATTGCGGATTTGTTCTTTAGAGAAGTCGTTAGGTTGCATGGCATGCCTAGGACTATTGTTTCTGGTCGCGATGTTAAATTCTTGAGTTACTTTTGGAAGACATTATGGGCTAAACTTGGCACAAAATTGTTGTTTTCTACTACTTGTCATCCTCAAACGGATGGACAAACTGAAGTTGTCAATAGAACTTTGGGAACACTTTTGCGTGCTATTCTTAAAAAGAACTTGGATTGACATTTCTATGGACTTTATTTTGGGGTTGCCTAGGACTAAGAAGGAGAGGGATTCTATTTTTGTTGTTGTGGATTGATTCTCCAAGATGGCACATTTTATAGCTTGTCATAAAACCGATGATGCTTGACTTTATGGGCTAAACTTGGCACAAAATTGTTGTTTTCTACTACTTGTCATCCTCAAACGGATGGACAAACAGAAGTTGTCAATAGAACTTTGGGAACACTTTTGCGTGCTATTCTTAAAAAGAACTTGGATTGACATTTCTATGGACTTTATTTTGGGGTTGCCTAGGACTAAGAAGGGGAGGGATTATATTTTTGTTGTTGTGGATTGATTCTCTAAGATGGCACATTTTATAGCTTGTCATAAAACCGATGATGCTTCAAGCATTGCGGATTTGTTCTTTAGATAAGTCGTTAGGTTGCATGGCAAGCCTAGGACTATTGTTTCTGATCGCGATGTTAAATTCTTGAGTTACTTTTGGAAGACTTTATGGACTAAACTTGGCACAAAATTGTTGTTTTCTACTACTTGTCATCCTCTAACGGATGGACAAACTGAAGTTGTCAATAGAACTTTGGGAACACTTTTGCGTGCTATTCTTAAAAAGAACTTGGATTGACATTTCAATGGACTTTATTTTGGGGTTGCCTAGGACTAAGAAGGGGAGGGATTCTATTTTTGTTGTTGTGGATTGATTCTCTAAGATGGCACATTTTATAGCTTGTCATAAAATCCGATGATGCTTCAAACATGGCGGATTTGTTCTTTAGAGAAGTCGCTAGGTTGCATGACATGCCTAGGACTATTGTTTCTAATCGCGATGTTAAATTCTTGAGTTACTTTTGGAAGACTTTATGGGCTAAACTTGGCACAAAATTGTTGTTTTCTACTACTTGTCATCCTCAAACGGATGGACAAACTGAAGTTGTCAATAGAACTTTGGGAACACTTTTGCGTGCTATTCTTAAAAAGAACTTGGATTGACATTTCTATGGACTTTATTTTGGGGTTGCCTAGGACTAAGAAGGGGAGGGATTCTATTTTTGTTGTTGTGGATTAATTCTCTAAGATTGAACATTTTATAGCTTGTCATAAAATCGATAATGCTTCAAACATTGCGGATTTGTTCTTTAGAGAAGTCGTTAGGTTGCATGGCATGCCTAGGACTATTGTTTCTGGTCGCGATGTTAAATTCTTGAGTTACTTTTGGTGGACTTTATGGGCTAAACTTGGCACAAAATTGTTGTTTTCTACTACTTGTCATCCTCAAACGGATGGACAAACTGAAGTTGTCAATAGAACTTTGGGAACACTTTTGCGTGCTATTCTTAAAAAGAACTTGGATTGACATTTCTATTGACTTTATTTTGGGGTTGCCTAGGACTAAGAAGGGGAGGGATTCTATTTTTGTTGTTGTGGATAGATTCTCTAAGATGGCACATTTTATAGTTTGTCATAAAACCGATGATGCTTCAAACATTGCGGATTTGTTCTTTAGAGAAGTCGTTAGGTTGCATGGCATGCCTAGGACTATTGTTTCTGGTCGCGATGTTAAATTCTTGAGTTACTTTTGGAAGACTTTATGGGCTAAACTTGGCACAAAATTGTTGTTTTCTACTACTTGTCATCCTCAAACGGATGGACAAACTGAAGTTGTCAATAGAACTTTGGGAACACTTTTGCGTGCTATTCTTAAAAAGAACTTGGATTGACATTTCTATGGACTTTATTTTGGGGTTGCCTAGGACTAAGAAGGAGAGGGATTCTATTTTTGTTGTTGTGGATTGATTCTCCAAGATGGCACATTTTATAGCTTGTCATAAAACCGATGATGCTTGACTTTATGGGCTAAACTTGGCACAAAATTGTTGTTTTCTACTACTTGTCATCCTCAAACGGATGGACAAACAGAAGTTGTCAATAGAACTTTGGGAACACTTTTGCGTGCTATTCTTAAAAAGAACTTGGATTGACATTTCTATGGACTTTATTTTGGGGTTGCCTAGGACTAAGAAGGGGAGGGATTATATTTTTGTTGTTGTGGATTGATTCTCAAAGATGGCACATTTTATAGCTTGTCATAAAACCGTTGATGCTTCAAACATTGCGGATTTGTTCTTTAGAGAAGTCGTTAGGTTGCATGGCATGCCTAGGACTATTGTTTCTGGTCGCGATGTTAAATTCTTGAGTTACTTTTGGAAGACTTTATGGGCTAAACTTGGCACAAAATTGTTGTTTTCTACTACTTGTCATCCTCAAACGGATGGACAAACTGAAGTTGCCAATAGATCTTTGGGAACACTTTTGCGTGCTATTCTTAAAAAGAACTTGGATTGACATTTCTATGGACTTTATTTTGGGGTTGCCTAGGACTAAGAAGGGGAGGGATTCTATTTTTGTTGTTGTGGATTGATTCTCCAAGATGGCACATTTTATAGCTTGTCATAAAACCGATGATGCTTTACTTTATGGGCTAAACTTGGCACAAAATTGTTGTTTTCTACTACTTGTCATCCTCAAACGGATGGACAAACTGAAGTTGTCAATAGAACTTTGGGAACACTTTTGCGTGCTATTCTTAAAAAGATCTTGGATTGACATTTCTATGGACTTTATTTTGGGGTTGCCTAGGACTAAGAAGGGGAGGGATTTTGTTTTTGTTGTTGTGGATAGATTCTCTAAGATGACACATTTTATAGCTTGTCATAAAACCGATGATGCTTCAAACATTGCGGAATTAGTTCTTTAGAGAAGTCGTTAGGTTGCATTGCATGCCTAGGACTATTGTTTCTGGTCGCGATGTTAAATTCTTGAGTTACTTTTGGAAGACTTTATGGGCTAAACTTGGCACAAAATTGTTGTTTTCTACTACTTGTCATCCTCAAACGGATGGACAAACTGAAGTTGTCAATAGAACTTTGGGAACACTTTTGCGTGCTATTCTTAAAAAGAACTTGGATTGACATTTCTATGGACTTTATTTTGGGGTTGCCTAGGACTAAGAAGGGGAGGGATTCTATTTTTGTTGTTGTGGATTGATTCTCTAAGATGGCACATTTTATAGCTTGTCATAAAATCCGATGATGCTTCAAACATGGCGGATTTGTTCTTTAGAGAAGTCGCTAGGTTGCATGGCATGCCTAGGACTATTGTTTCTGCTCGCGATGTTAAATTCTTGAGTTACTTTTGGAAGACTTTATGGGCTAAACTTGGCACAAAATTGTTGTTTTCTACTACTTGTCATCCTCAAACGGATGGACAAACTGAAGTTGTCAATAGAACTTTGGGAACACTTTTGCGTGCTATTCTTAAAAAGAACTTGGATTGACATTTCTATTAACTTTATTTTGGGGTTGCCTAGGACTAAGAAGGGGAGGGATTCTATTTTTGTTGTTGTGGATAGATTCTCTAAGATGGCACATTTTATAGTTTGTCATAAAACCGATGATGCTTCAAACATTGCGGATTTGTTCTTTAGAGAAGTCGTTAGGTTGCATGGCATGCCTAGGACTATTGTTTCTGGTCGCGATGTTAAATTCTTGAGTTACTTTTGGAAGACTTTATGGGCTAAACTTGGCACAAAATTGTTGTTTTCTACTACTTGTCATCCTCAAACGGATGGACAAACTGAAGTTGTCAATAGAACTTTGGGAACACTTTTGCGTGCTATTCTTAAAAAGAACTTGGATTGACATTTCTATGGACTTTATTTTGGGGTTGCCTAGGACTAAGAAGGAGAGGGATTCTATTTTTGTTGTTGTGGATTGATTCTCCAAGATGGCACATTTTATAGCTTCTCATAAAACCGATGATGCTTGACTTTATGGGCTAAACTTGGCACAAAATTGTTGTTTTCTACTACTTGTCATCCTCAAACGGATGGACAAACAGAAGTTGTCAATAGAACTTTGGGAACACTTTTGCGTGCTATTCTTAAAAAGAACTTGGATTGACATTTCTATGGACTTTATTTTGGGGTTGCCTAGGACTAAGAAGGGGAGGGATTATATTTTTGTTGTTGTGGATTGATTCTCTAAGATGGCACATTTTATAGCTTGTCATAAAACCGATGATGCTTCAAGCATTGCGGATTTGTTCTTTAGATAAGTCGTTAGGTTGCATGGCAAGCCTAGGACTATTGTTTCTGATCGCGATGTTAAATTCTTGAGTTACTTTTGAAAGACTTTATGGACTAAACTTGGCACAAAATTGTTGTTTTCTACTACTTGTCATCCTCTAACGGATGGACAAACTGAAGTTGTGAATAGAACTTTGGGAACACTTTTGCGTGCTATTCTTAAAAAGAACTTGGATTGACATTTCTATTGACTTTATTTTGGGGTTGCCTAGGACTAAGAAGGGGAGGGATTCTATTTTTGTTGTTGTGGATAGATTCTCTAAGATGGCACATTTTATAGTTTGTCATAAAACCGATGATGCTTCAAACATTGCGGATTTGTTCTTTAGAGAAGTCGTTAGGTTGCATGGCATGCCTAGGACTATTGTTTCTGGTCGCGATGTTAAATTCTTGAGTTACTTTTGGAAGACTTTATGGGCTAAACTTGGCACAAAATTGTTGTTTTCTACTACTTGTCATCCTCAAACGGATGGACAAACTGAAGTTGTCAATAGAACTTTGAGAACACTTTTGCGTGCTATTCTTAAAAAGAACTTGGATTGACATTTCTATGGACTTTATTTTGGGGTTGCCTAGGACTAAGAAGGAGAGGGATTCTATTTTTGTTGTTGTGGATTGATTCTCCAAGATGGCACATTTTATAGCTTGTCATAAAACCGATGATGCTTGACTTTATGGGCTAAACTTGGCACAAAATTGTTGTTTTCTACTACTTGTCATCCTCAAACGGATGGACAAACAGAAGTTGTCAATAGAACTTTGGGAACACTTTTGCGTACTATTCTTAAAAAGAACATGGATTGACATTTCTATGTACTTTATTTTGGGGTTGCCTAGGACTAAGAAGGGGAGGGATTATATTTTTGTTGTTGTGGATTGATTCTCAAAGATGGCACATTTTATAGCTTGTCATAAAACCGTTGATGCTTCAAACATTGCGGATTTGTTCTTTAGAGAAGTCGTTAGGTTGCATGGCATGCCTAGGAGTATTGTTTCTGGTCGCGATGTTAAATTCTTAGTTACTTTTGGAAGACTTTATGGGCTAAACTTGGCACAAAATTGTTGTTTTCTACTACTTGTCATCCTCAAACGGATGGACAAACTGAAGTTGCCAATAGATCTTTGGGAACACTTTTGCGTGCTATTCTTAAAAAGAACTTGGATTGACATTTCTATGGACTTTATTTTGGGGTTGCCTAGGACTAAGAAGGGGAGGGATTCTATTTTTGTTGTTGTGGATTGATTCTCCAAGATGACACATTTTATAGCTTGTCATAAAATCGATGATGCTTTACTTTATGAGCTAAACTTGGCACAAAATTGTTGTTTTCTACTACTTGTCATCCTCAAACGGATGGACAAACTGAAGTTGTCAATAGAACTTTGGGAACACTTTTGCGTGCTATTCTTAAAAAGAACTTGGATTGACATTTCTATGGACTTTATTTTGGGGTTGCCTAGGACTAAGAAGGGAAGGGATTCTATTTTTGTTGTTGTGGATTGATTCTCTAAGATGGCACATTTTATTGCTTGTCATAAAACCGATGATGCTTCAAGCATTGCGGATTTGTTCTTTAGATAAGTCGTTAGGTTGCATGGCATGCCTAGGACTATTGTTTCTGGTCGCGATGTTAAATTCTTGAGTTACTTTTGGAAGACTTTATGGGCTAAACTTGGCACAAAATTGTTGTTTTCTACTACTTGTCATCCTCAAACGGATGGACAAACTGAAGTTGTCAATAGAACTTTGGGAACACTTTGGCGTGCTATTCTTAAAAAGAACTTGGATTGACATTTCTATGGACTTTATTTTGGGGTTGCCTAGGACTAAGAAGGGGAGATATTCTATTTTTGTTGTTGTGGATTGATTCTCTAAGATGGCACATTTTATAGCTTGTCATAAAATCCGATGATGCTTCAAACATGGCGGATTTGTTCTTTAGAGAAGTCGCTAGGTTGCATGACATGCCTAGGACTATTGTTTCTAGTCGCGATGTTAAATTCTTGAGTTACTTTTGGAAGACTTTATGGGCTAAACTTGGCACAAAATTGTTGTTTTCTACTACTTGTCATCCTCAAACGGATGGACAAACTGAAGTTGTCAATAGAACTTTGGGAACACTTTTGCGTGCTATTCTTAAAAAGAACTTGGATTGACATTTCTATGGACTTTATTTTGGGGTTGCCTAGGACTAAGAAGGGGAGGGATTCTATTTTTGTTGTTGTGGATTGATTCTCTAAGATGGCACATTTTATAGCTTGTCATAAAATCCGATGATGCTTCAAACATGGCGGATTTGTTCTTTAGAGAAGTCGCTAGGTTGCATGGCATGCCTAGGACTATTGTTTCTGGTCGCGATGTTAAATTCTTGAGTTACTTTTGCAAGACTTTATGGGCTAAACTTGGCACAAAATTGTTGTTTTCTACTACTTGTCATCCTCAAACGGATGGACAAACTGAAGTTGTCAATAGAACTTTGGGAACACTTTTGCGTGCTATTCTTAAAAAGAACTTGGATTGACATTTCTATGGACTTTATTTTGGGGTTGCCTAGGACTAAGAAGGGGAGGGATTCTATTTTTGTTGTTGTGGATTGATTCTCTAAGATGGCACATTTTATAGCTTGTCATAAAATCCGATGATGCTTCAAACATGGCGGATTTGTTCTTTAGAGAAGTCGCTAGGTTGCATGGCATGCCTAGGGACTATTGTTTCTGGTCGCGATGTTACATTCTTGAGTTACTTTTGGAAGACTTTATGGGCTAAACTTGGCACAAAATTGTTGTTTTCTACTACTTGTCATCCTCAAACGGATGGACAAACTGAAGTTGTCAATAGAACTTTGGGAACACTTTTGCGTGCTATTCTTAAAAAGATCTTGGATTGACATTTCTATGGACTTTATTTTGGGGTTGCCTAGGACTAAGAAGGGGAGGGATTCTATTTTTGTTGTTGTGGATAGATTCTCTAAGATGACATATTTTATAGCTTGTCATAAAACCGATGATGCTTCAAACATTGCGGAATTAGTTCTTTAGAGAAGTCGTTAGGTTGCATGGCATGCCTAGGCACTATTGTTTCTGGTCGCGATGTTAAATTCTTGAGTTACTTTTGGAAGACTTTATGGGCTAAACTTGGCACAAAATTGTTGTTTTCTACTACTTGTCATCCTCAAACGGATGGACAAACTGAAGTTGTCAATAGAACTTTGGGAACACTTTTGCGTGCTATTCTTAAAAAGAACTTGGATTGACATTTCTATGGACTTTATTTTGGGGTTGCCTAGGACTAAGAAGGGGAGGGATTATATTTTTGTTGTTGTGGATTGATTCTCTAAGATGGCACATTTTATAGCTTGTCATAAAACCGATGATGCTTCAAGCATGGCGGATTTGTTCTTTAGAGAAGTCGTTAGGTTGCATGGCATGCCTAGGACTATTGTTTCTGATCGCGATGTTAAATTCTTGAGTTACTTTTGGAAGACTTTATGGGCTAAACTTGGCACAAAATTGTTGTTTTCTACTACTTGTCATCCTCAAACGGATGGACAAACTGAAGTTGTCAATAGAACTTTGGGAACACTTTTGCGTGCTATTCTTAAAAAGAACTTGGATTGACATTTCTATGGACTTTATTTTGGGGTTGCCTAGGACTAAGAAGGGGAGGGATTCTATTTTTGTTGTTGTGGATAGATTCTCTAAGATGGCACATTTTATAGTTTGTCATAAAACCGATGATGCTTCAAACATTGCGGATTTGTTCTTTAGAGAAGTCGTTAGGTTGCATGGCATGCCTAGGACTATTGTTTCTGGTCGCGATTTAAATTCTTGAGTTACTTTTGGAAGACTTTATGGGCTAAACTTGGCACAAAATTGTTGTTTTCTACTACTTGTCATCCTCAAACGGATGGACAAACTGAAGTTGTCAATAGAACTTTGGGAACACTTTTGCGTGCTATTCTTAAAAAGAACTTGGATTGACATTTCTATGGACTTTATTTTGGGGTTGCCTAGGACTAAGAAGGAGAGGGATTCTATTTTTGTTGTTGTGTATTGATTCTCCAAGATGGCACATTTTATAGCTTGTCTTAAAACCGATGATGCTTGACTTTATGGGCTAAACTTGGCACAAAATTGTTGTTTTCTACTACTTGTCATCCTCAAACGGATGGACAAACAGAAGTTGTACAATAGAACTTTGGGAACACTTTTGCGTGCTATTCTTAAAAAGAACTTGGATTGACATTTCTATGGACTTTATTTTGGGGTTGCCTAGGACTAAGAAGGGGAGGGATTATATTTTTGTTGTTGTGGATTGATTCTCTAAGATGGCACATTTTATAGCTTGTCATAAAACCGATGATGCTTCAAGCATTGCGGATTTGTTCTTTAGATAAGTCGTTAGGTTGCATGGCAATGCCTAGGACTATTGTTTCTGATCGCGATGTTAAATTCTTGAGTTACTTTTGGAAGACTTTATGGACTAAACTTGGCACAAAATTGTTGTTTTCTACTACTTGTCATCCTCTAACGGATGGACAAACTGAAGTTGTCAATAGAACTTTGGGAACACTTTTGCGTGCTATTCTTAAAAAGAACTTGGATTGACATTTCAATGGACTTTATTTTGGGGTTGCCTAGGACTAAGAAGGGGAGGGATTCTATTTTTGTTGTTGTGGATAGATTCTCTAAGATGGCACATTTTATAGCTTGTCATAAAATCCGATGATGCTTCAAACATTGCGGATTTGTTCTTTAGAGAAGTCGCTAGGTTGCATGGCATGCCTAGGACTATTGTTTCTAGGTCGCGATGTTAAATTCTTGAGTTACTTTTGGAAGACTTTATGGGCTAAACTTGGCACAAAATTGTTGTTTTCTACTACTTGTCATCCTCAAACGGATGGACAAACTGAAGTTGTCAATAGAACTTTGGGAACACTTTTGCGTGCTATTCTTAAAAAGAACTTGGATTGACATTTCTATGGACTTTATTTTGGGGTTGCCTAGGACTAAGAAGGGGAGGGATTCTATTTTTGTTGTTGTGGATAGATTCTCTAAGATTGAACATTTTATAGCTTGTCATAAAATCGATGATGCTTCAAACATTGCGGATTTGTTCTTTAGAGAAGTCGTTAGGTTGCATGGCATGCCTAGGACTATTGTTTCTGGTCGCGATGTTAAATTCTTGAGTTACTTTTGGAAGACTTTATGGGCTAAACTTGGCACAAAATTGTTGTTTTCTACTACTTGTCATCCTCAAACGGATGGACAAACTGAAGTTGTCAATAGAACTTTGGGAACACTTTTGCGTGCTATTCTTAAAAAGAACTTGGATTGACATTTCTATGGACTTTATTTTGGGGTTGCCTAGGACTAAGAAGGGGAGGGATTCTATTTTTGTTGTTGTGGATAGATTCTCTAAGATGGCACATTTTATAGCTTGTCATAAAACCGATGATGCTTCAAACATTGCGGATTTGTTCTTTAGAGAAGTCGTTAGGTTGCATGGCATGCCTAGGACTATTGTTTCTGGTCGCGATGTTAAATTCTTGAGTTACTTTTGGAAGACTTTATGGGCTAAACTTGGCACAAAATTGTTGTTTTCTACTACTTGTCATCCTCAAACGGATGGACAAACTGAAGTTGTCAATAGAACTTTGGGAACACTTTTGCGTGCTATTCTTAAAAAGAACTTGGATTGACATTTCTATGGACTTTATTTTGGGGTTGCCTAGGACTAAGAAGGAGAGGGATTCTATTTTTGTTGTTGTGGATTGATTCTCCAAGATGGCACATTTTATAGCTTGTCATAAAATCGATGATGCTTGACTTTATGGGCTAAACTTGGCACAAAATTGTTGTTTTCTACTACTTGTCATCCTCAAACGGATGGACAAACAGAAGTTGTCAATAGAACTTTGGGAACACTTTTGCGTGCTATTCTTAAAAAGAACTTGGATTGACATTTCTATGGACTTTATTTTGGGGTTGCCTAGGACTAAGAAGCGGAGGGATTATATTTTTGTTGTTGTGGATTGATTCTCTAAGATGGCACATTTTATAGCTTGTCATAAAACCGATGATGCTTCAAGCATTGCGGATTTGTTCTTTAGAATAGTCGTTAGGTTGCATGGCATGCCTAGGACTATTGTTTCTGATCGCGATGTTAAATTCTTGAGTTACTTTTGGAAGACTTTATAGGACTAAACTTGGCACAAAATTGTTGTTTTCTACTACTTGTCATCCTCAAACGGATGGACAAACTGAAGTTGTCAATAGAACTTTGGGAACTACTTTTGCGTGCTATTCTTAAAAAGAACTTGGATTGACATTTCTATGGACTTTATTTTGGGGTTGCCTAGGACTAAGAAGGGGAGGGATTCTATTTTTGTTGTTGTGGATAGATTCTCTAAGATGGCACATTTTATAGCTTGTCATAAAATCCGATGATGCTTCAAACATTGCGGATTTGTTCTTTAGAGAAGTCGCTAGGTTGCATGACATGCCTAGGACTATTGTTTCTAGTCGCGATGTTAAATTCTTGAGTTACTTTTGGAAGACTTTATGGGCTAAACTTGGCACAAAATTGTTGTTTTCTACTACTTGTCATCCTCAAACGGATGGACAAACTGAAGTTGTCAATAGAACTTTGGGAACACTTTTGCGTGCTATTCTTAAAAAGAACTTGGATTGACATTTCTATGGACTTTATTTTGGGGTTGCCTAGGACTAAGAAGGGGAGGGATTCTATTTTTGTTGTTGTGGATAGATTCTCTAAGATGGCACATTTTATAGCTTGTCATAAAATCGATGATGCTTCAAACATTGCGGATTTGTTCTTTAGAGAAGTCGTTAGGTTGCATGGCATGCCTAGGACTATTGTTTCTGGTCGCGATGTTAAATTCTTGAGTTACTTTTGGAAGACTTTATGGGCTAAACTTGGCACAAAATTGTTGTTTTCTACTACTTGTCATCCTCAAACGGATGGACAAACTGAAGTTGTCAATAGAACTTTGGGAACACTTTTGCGTGCTATTCTTAAAAAGAACTTGGATTGACATTTCTATGGACTTTATTTTGGGGTTGCCTAGGACTAAGAAGGGGAGGGATTCTATTTTTGTTTTTGTGGATAGATTCTCTAAGATGGCACATTTTATAGTTTGTCATAAAACCGATGATGCTTCAAACATTGCGGATTTGTTCTTTAGAGAAGTCGTTTGGTTGCATGGCATGCCTAGGACTATTGTTTCTGGTCGCGATGATAAATTCTTGAGTTACTTTTGGAAGACTTTATGGGCTAAACTTGGCACAAAATTGTTGTTTTCTACTACTTGTCATCCTCAAACGGATGGACAAACTGAAGTTGTCAATAGAACTTTGGGAACACTTTTGCGTGCTATTCTTAAAAAGAACTTGGATTGACATTTCTATGGACTTTATTTTGGGGTTGCCTAGGACTAAGAATGTGGGGACCCGGGCTCTAATTCTTTTTCTTGGGATTAAATGGATTGTTATTAAAAACGTGGGTCAAATTTTTGCTTTTTACATTACATCTAATGTAAACAAACCAGCATGAGTTCTTTATTTAAATACAACATACAAACATTAAATACATGTATTGTTCTGTATGTTTTCCCTAACCAGTAATAAAGGACAGTACATAATAAAAGACGACTACTGGTCCATCTGCTACGCCCGAGATCTCCACGCTAACACGATCATCTCTGTCTCGACCCAAATCCTGCCCCACCTGTTGTTATGCACACATACAGACATAACAACAGCCGGAAAACCGGTGAGAACACATCCCAGTATAAACATGTATACATGCATATAAATACTATAAAACATGAAACATGCTGATATGAATGTCATTCATATAAAATCATGAAATGCGAGCCTAATCATGTCTAGATGCGACTCGACTAAAACTCTAGGGATCCCGGTGTGAATAAGACGATCTATCACCTACCCTCCCAATCGGGGTGACGGTACGTCTTATTCCTAGACTTCGGCCTGATCTGTATCCACGTCTACAATAGGGGCGGTGATCTTCCCCTAAGCTGGGATAGAACCGAACATCTAGTAGTCTGCCTGATCTCCAGACTGCCCTATCTTAATGCATGAATACAAAATCTGTAAACAAGCATAATCATCTAATGCAATGTAACATGATCTGTAAACAAAGCATAATAAGAATTGAATACAAGTTCTAATAAACATCTAATGCAATGTAACATGATCTGTAAACAAAGCATAACGAGATTTGCATATAAACAAATCTATAATAATACCTATATCAAGATATAAACAATAAAACTCGTATGTGATTTTGGTTGGGAAACTCAAATGTGATCTCATTTGAGTCGTGATTCCCCAAAACAAAGCATGTAGTATACCTTTCGTCGTAGAATTGCTGTTACAGTCGTGAAGATGAATCTGCAATAGAAATGACTCTTAACACTTCTACTTCTACTGAGAGCTCGTAGGAATGACTCTAAACTGAGACCTCGCGTCTCTATTTATAGACAATGATCGGAAGATCCGATCCACTTCGGACGCTCCGATCTGACACACTTCGGACGCTCCGAACTCACTTCGGACGTTCCGAATCCTGCATGTCTTCCACGTCTCTAGCCAACTGTCTCGGATGATCCGAACTACGATCGGTCGATCCGAACTCTGCATGCCATCCATGTGTCCAGCCACCTGGCTCGGACGCTCCGAACTCCGAACGGACGATCGAACGCATCGGACGATCCGATCCTGGTTCGGTCCTTCCGGTCTCACCGAAATATAAATAATCCAACATTCTCGATATCGGTCAATCTAATCTCAATAGATATCATTTCTTATTTCTTATGGTTATGTACAATCTTCACAACATATCTATGAATTCGTACATGTCAATCATTGCTCTGGGCATTACATTTCTCCCCCTCTAAGACAGAAGTTCGTCCTCGAACTGAAGTAACCATACAAAGTATCTAAAACAGTTTGATAATCTAAAACTGAATACATACTCATATCATATAAATAACTCGGGGTGTTTCTGCCTCATGTTTTCTTCCGTTTCCCACGTCGCTTCCTCAATGCCATGTCGACTCCACTGAACTTTCACAAGTGGAATGATCTTCGTTCTGAGCTGTTTGTCCTTTCGATCAAGAATCTGTATCGGTCGTTCTATATAGCTCAAGGTTTGATCAAGTTCAGCTTCGTTCGGTTGAATAACATGAGAAACATCTGGCATATATCTGCGTAACATTGATACATGAAATACGTCATGTATTCCGGATAAAGAAGGAGGAAGAGCAAGTCGATAAGCTCGATCGCCAATCTTTTCAAGAATCTCGTAAGGACCAATGTATCGAGGCGATAGTTTCCCGCGTTTGCCAAATCGAACAACACCTCTGAATGGAGAAATCTTCAAGAATACTCTATCTCCTGCCTCAAATACTAATGGTCTACGTCGGATGTTGGCGTATTTTGCTTGTCGATCTTGTGCTGTCTTCATTCTCTTCTGAATAAGTTTCACCTTCTCTGTCATGTCACGAATCATGTCTGGCCCAAGTTCTGGCACATCTGAGATATCATCCCAATATAGCGGAGATCTGCACTTCTTGCCATACAAAGCTTCAAACGGTGCCATTTCAATGCTTGTCTGATAGCTATTATTGTAGGAGAATTCACAAAGAGGTAGGGAATCTTGCCAACTAATGCCAAAATCTAGCACGACGGCTCTCAACATATCCTCTAATGTCTGGATAGTCCGTTCTGACTGTCCGTCTGTCTGAGGATGGTAAGCAGTACTCAGGTGTAATGTCGTACCTAAGGCCTGCTGTAAACTGTGCCAGAAGTGAGAAGTGAATCGTGGATCACGATCTGATACGATGGACTTCGGCACTCCATGCAATCTGACTACCTCACGAATATAAATCTCCGCCATCTGATCCTGTCTATACGTCATTTTGTATGGAATGAAGCACGCAGATTTGGTCAGTCTGTCAATAATGACCCAAATCGCATCGCAGCCTCTGGATGATCGAGGTAACTTCGTCACAAAATCCATGGAAATGTGGTCCCATTTCCATTCTGGAATAGATAAACTCTGAAGTAAACCCCCCGGCTTCTTCCTCTCGGCCTTCACCTGTTGGCAGTTCAAGCATTTAGACACAAATTCGGCAATGTCTGACTTCATTTGCTTCCACCAGAACTGGGTCTTCAAGTCATTGTACATCTTTCTGCCACCAGGATGGATGCTGAACCGACTACAATGTGCCTCTGTCAGAATCTGCTGCCTCAAATCTGCAACATCTGGCACAACTAGACGGTTATTCACGTACAACACATGATCTCGTACCTGATATTCTGATACATGCCCTGATCTGACCATTTGGATTGATCTTTGCACATTCTGATCAGTTCTTTGTGCTTCCTTAATCCTCATAATCAAATTGGGCTCAACTTGGATCGTAAAGAGTCGTAGTGGCTTACTATCTGTATCAAATTCTAATCCAGATGTACAGCAATTTTCAACTAACTTGTTAACACCTATCGTCGATAAGGACAAAGAACATACCTTACGACTCAAGGCATCGGCTGCTGCATTTGACTTTCCTGGATAATATTTGATTTCACAGTCAAAGTCTTTCAGAAGATCTAGCCATCTACGTTGCCTCATATTCAATTCTGATTGAGAAAATAGGTACTTTAAGCTCTTGTGATCGGAAAAGATCTCAAATTTCTCGCCATAGAGATAATGACGCCAAATCTTTAATGCAAACACGATAGCCGCCAATTCAAGATCATGAATGGGGTATCGAACTTCATGTGGCTTCAATTGTCTCGAGGCGTATGCGATCACATGACCTCGCTGCATAAGAACACATCCCAAACCTCTATGAGAAGCATCACAATATACAACAAAATCACCTGTACCTGAAGGTATCGTCAATACTGGAGCACTGGTCAGCCTTTTCTTCAATTCAACAAAGCTAGACTCACACTCCTCTGACCAAACAAATGGTGCATTCTTTTGTGTTAATTGAGTTATTGGTTTTGCAATACTGGAGAAATCTTTGATAAATCTTCTGTAGTATCCGGCTAAGCCCATGAAACTGCGTATTTCTGGTACAGAAGTCGGTCTCGACCAACTAATCACAGCTTCCACTTTACTCGGATCAACAGAAATACCATCTCCAGAAATGATATGTCCTAAGAAGACAACTCTATTCAACCAAAACTCACACTTTGACAATTTAGCATACAGTCGCTCGTTCCTCAACGTCTGCAAAACAATTCTGAGATGCTCTGCATGCTCATTTCTGTTCTTCGAATACACCAAAATGTCATCAATGAAGACAATCACAAATTCATCTAGATATCTCTGAAACACTTGGTTCATCAAGCCCATAAATACCGCAGGAGCATTTGTTAAACCAAAAGGCATGACAATAAATTCGTAATGTCCATACCTGGTTCGAAACGCTGTCTTTGGTATGTCTATATCTCGAACTCTGAGCTGATGATAACCAGAACGTAAATCAATCTTAGAATAGACCGAGGATCCCTGCAACTGATCAAATAGGTCATCGATCCTAGGCAAAGGATATTTATTCTTGATCGTTGCCTTGTTCAACTGCCGGTAATCGATACACAACCGCATCGACCCATCTTTCTTTCGCACGAACAGCACCGGAGCGCCCCAAGGAGATACACTAGGTCTGATATATCCCTTGGCTAGAAGATCTTCTAATTGTGCTTTCAATTCTTTGAGTTCGATGGGTGCCATCCTATATGGAGCTCTCGAAATAGGTACGGTACCTGGCGCAAGTTCAATGCTGAAATCTACCTCACGAACCGGAGGTAATCCTGGGATCTCATCTGGAAAAATATCTGGAAATTCCCGTACTACTGGCAGATCTGCCAATGCCGGGCTCGACTTCTGCATATCTACAGCATAAACAAAGAAACCATCCGCTCCTTTCTGTAACAGTCTGTTCATAGTAAGAGCCGAAATCAAGGGAATCCGAGATCTGGAACCCTTCCCGTAGAATTTCCACTCGTCTGTCATCTCGGGTCTGAATCTGACAATCTTGTGGAAACAATCCACGGTGGCTCTGTACTTCGTTAGCATGTCAATACCGACTATACAATCAAAATCAGCTAGACCCAACACTATACAATCTAGGTCAATCTCATGCCCCTCAAACTGTAGAATGCAATGTCTAACCGTAGTTACAGATATTAATCCACTTCCCAACGGAGAATTAATCGACACCACATCTAACAAAGACTCAACAGGCAATGAATGCAACAATGCAAATCGTTCTGAGATGAATGTATGCGATGCACCTGTATCTATCAAGATATAAGCAGGATAACCATAAAGAGAGCAGTTACCTGCTATCACATCATCTGGTGCATCTTGTGCTTGCTCCTCTGTCAACGCAAACACTTGGGCCTGTTGCCTCGGAGGTTGAGTCACAGTCTGACTACCTCGGCCTCTGGGTGGAGTCGGTGCTGGTGGAGGCTGAAAAGAGTGAACCGACGATGCCTGCCGCTCAAACTGAGGTACTGAACCGGATGCTCTTCCACTCTGGCCTTGCTGTACACCTCTCTGTGGACAGACTTTGGCAAAATGCCCCGGTTGCCTACAAACGTTACATCGACCTGTAACTCCCTGGCACTGTTCAGTCGCATGCTTCCCTCCACAGGAACTGCAATAAACACCTGATATACCTGATACTTTGATCAAAACCAGTCTGTCTTGATCCGCTGGAGCTCGACGAACTGCTCCCTGGTCTTTTAAACTGTTTCCCCTTCGCCTTCAGCTGTTCTTTGCGTCCACTACCACTACCACCACTTTCGAATCGAGGAGGAGGCACTTGGGATGGAGGTAGTGGCGGTCTCGGACTCGGTGCAACATACGGAGCACTCCGTTGTCTAAGCAATCCTGCTTCAGCTCCTTTGGCACGATTCAATGCATCCGAGAAGTTATCGGGTCTCCCAGTATTGACCAATGTAAAGATATCTGGATTCAGGCCATTTATAAACTGATCCGCCATGGCCTCGTCATTTCCTGAAACATGGGGTGCAAAACGAAGCAAAGAGAGAATTTAGCAACGTACTCTTCAATGTTCAATGGCCCTTGCCTCAGGTTTGCGAATTCAGCGCCTTTATCTTTACGGTAAGATACAGGGAAGAATCGCTGATAAAACTCGGTCTTGAATACCTTCCAAGAAATTTCGGTACCCCGTTGCTCTAAAGCTCTCCTAATGTTCAACCACCAATTCTTTGCTATATCTTGCAATTGATGGCCAATTAGCTTGATCCTCTTCTCATCACTGTACTCCAACGAGTCGAATAGCATCTCAATATCTTCAAGCCAACTTTCGCACTCGATGGCATTCTCGGTACCTTTTAAAGTGGGAGGTCGAAAGGATTGGAATCGCTTCAGCAACGTCTCCATAGGGGTCGCCGTAACATCCATAGAATCTCCGGATGTACTCCCCTGCTCTGGCGCTGCTGGTCGTAGAGGTACGGCTGCTCTTCTAGGAGGCATATCTAATAATCCAACTGATTAGTAAACAAGATATACAACTGTCTCAGCCATCATCTAGTCAGTTACCTCTGATCTAGAATCGGTTCTGATTCAGTCAATCACATGCTGAAATTAATCAAATACCAAACAACATGTAATAAGAAAGCAATAATCATGCTAGCACATCATCAAGCAAGGAAGAAGACTCGATCTACCCCGCTCATTCTATCCTATTTCAGTCTAACGGAACTATCGGCCAGTCTAACGGAACTATCGGCTCTGATACCACCTGTTGTGGGGACCCGGGCTCTAATTCTTTTTCTTGGGATTAAATGGATTGTTATTAAAAACGTGGGTCAAATTTTTGCTTTTTACATTACATCTAATGTAAACAAACCAGCATGAGTTCTTTATTTAAATACAACATACAAACATCAAATACATGTATTGTTCTGTATGTTTTCCCTAACCAGTAATAAAGGACAGTACATAATAAAAGACGACTACTGGTCCATCTGCTACGCCCGAGATCTCCACGCTAACACGATCATCTCTGTCTCGACCCAAATCCTGCCCCACCTGTTGTTATGCACACATACAGACATAACAACAGCCGGAAAACCGGTGAGAACACATCCCAGTATAAACATGTATACATGCATATAAATACTATAAAACATGAAACATGCTGATATGAATGTCATTCATATAAAATCATGAAATGCGAGCCTAATCATGTCTAGATGCGACTCGACTAAAACTCTAGGGATCCCGGTGTGAATAAGACGATCTATCACCTACCCTCCCAATCGGGGTGACGGTACGTCTTATTCCTAGACTTCGGCCTGATCTGTATCCACGTCTACAATAGGGGCGGTGATCTTCCCCTAAGCTGGGATAGAACCGAACATCTAGTAGTCTGCCTGATCTCCAGACTGCCCTATCTTAATGCATGAATACAAAATCTGTAAACAAGCATAATCATCTAATGCAATGTAACATGATCTGTAAACAAAGCATAATAAGAATTGAATACAAGTTCTAATAAACATCTAATGCAATGTAACATGATCTGTAAACAAAGCATAACGAGATTTGCATATAAAAAAATCTATAATAATACCTATATCAAGATATAAACAATAAAACTCGTATGTGATTTTAGTTGGGAAACTCAAATGTGATCTCATTTGAGTCGTGATTCCCCAAAACAAAGCATGTAGTATACCTTCCGTCGTAGAATTGCTGTTACAGTCGTGAAGATGAATCTGCAATAGAAATGACTCTTAACACTTCTACTTCTACTGAGAGCTCGTAGGAATGACTCTAAACTGAGACCTCGCGTCTCTATTTATAGACAATGATCGGAAGATCCGATCCACTTCGGACGCTCCGATCTGACACACTTCGGACGCTCCGAACTCACTTCGGACGTTCCGAATCCTGCATGTCTTCCACGTCTCTAGCCAACTGTCTCGGATGATCCGAACTACGATCGGTCGATCCGAACTCTGCATGCCATCCATGTGTCCAGCCACCTGGCTCGGACGCTCCGAACGCCGATCGGACGATCCGAACGCATCGGACGATCCGATCCTGGTTCGGTCCTTCCGGTCTCACCGAAATATAAATAATCCAACATTCTCGATATCGGTCAATCTAATCTCAATAGATATCATTTCTTATTTCTTATGGTTATGTACAATCTTCACAACATATCTATGAATTCGTACATGTCAATCATTGCTCTGGGCATTACAAAGAAGGAGAGGGATTCTATTTTTGTTGTTGTGGATTGATTCTCCAAGATGGCACATTTTATAGCTTGTCATAAAACCGATGATGCTTGACTTTATGGGCTAAACTTGGCACAAAATTGTTTTTTTCTACTACTTGTCATCCTCAAACGGATGGACAAACTGAAGTTGTCTATAGAACTTTGGGAACACTTTTGCGTGCTATTCTTAAAAAGAACTTGGATTGACATTTCAATGGACTTTATTTTGGGGTTGCCTAGGACTAAGAAGGGGAGGGATTCTATTTTTGTTGTTGTGGATAGATTCTCTAAGATGGCACATTTTATAGCTTGTCATAAAACCGATGATGCTTCAAACATTGCGGATTTGTTCTTTAGAGAAGTCGTTAGGTTGCATGGCATGCCTAGGACTATTGTTTCTGGTCGCGATGTTAAATTCTTGAGTTACTTTTGGAAGACTTTATGGGCTAAACTTGGCACAAAATTGTTGTTTTCTACTACTTGTCATCCTCAAACGGATGGACAAACTGAAGTTGTCAATAGAACTTTGGGAACACTTTTGCGTGCTATTCTTAAAAAGAACTTGGATTGACATTTCTATGGACTTTATTTTGGGGTTGCCTAGGACTAAGAAGGGGAGGGATTCTATTTTTGTTGTTGTGGATAGATTCTCTAAGATGGCACATTTTATAGCTTGTCATAAAACCGATGATGCTTCAAACATTGCGGATTTGTTCTTTAGAGAAGTCGTTAGGTTGCATGGCATGCCTAGGACTATTGTTTCTGGTCGCGATGTTAAATTCTTGAGTTACTTTTGGAAGACTTTATGGGCTAAACTTGGCACAAAATTGTTGTTTTCTACTACTTGTCATCCTCAAACGGATGGACAAACTGAAGTTGTCAATAGAACTTTGGGAACACTTTTGCGTGCTATTCTTAAAAAGAACTTGGATTGACATTTCTATGGACTTTATTTTGGGGTTGCCTAGGACTAAGAAGGGGAGGGATTCTATTTTTGTTGTTGTGGATAGATTCTCTAAGATGGCACATTTTATAGCTTGTCATAAAACCGATGATGCTTCAAACATTGCGGATTTGTTCTTTAGAGAAGTCGTTAGGTTGCATGGCATGCCTAGGACTATTGTTTCTGGTCGCGATGTTAAATTCTTGAGTTACTTTTGGAAGACTTTATGGGCTAAACTTGGCACAAAATTGTTGTTTTCTACTACTTGTCATCCTCAAACGGATGGACAAACTGAAGTTGTCAATAGAACTTTGGGAACACTTTTGCGTGCTATTCTTAAAAAGAACTTGGATTGACATTTCTATGGACTTTATTTTGGGGTTGCCTAGGACTAAGAAGGGGAGGGATTCTATTTTTGTTGTTGTGGATAGATTCTCTAAGATGGCACATTTTATAGCTTGTCATAAAACCGATGATGCTTCAAACATTGCGGATTTGTTCTTTAGAGAAGTCGTTAGGTTGCATGGCATGCCTAGGACTATTGTTTCTGGTCGCGATGTTAAATTCTTGAGTTACTTTTGGAAGACTTTATGGGCTAAACTTGGCACAAAATTGTTGTTTTCTACTACTTGTCATCCTCAAACGGATGGACAAACTGAAGTTGTCAATAGAACTTTGGGAACACTTTTGCGTGCTATTCTTAAAAAGAACTTGGATTGACATTTCTATGGACTTTATTTTGGGGTTGCCTAGGACTAAGAAGGGGAGGGATTCTATTTTTGTTGTTGTGGATAGATTCTCTAAGATGGCACATTTTATAGCTTGTCATAAAACCGATGATGCTTCAAACATTGCGGATTTGTTCTTTAGAGAAGTCGTTAGGTTGCATGGCATGCCTAGGACTATTGTTTCTGGTCGCGATGTTAAATTCTTGAGTTACTTTTGGAAGACTTTATGGGCTAAACTTGGCACAAAATTGTTGTTTTCTACTACTTGTCATCCTCAAACGGATGGACAAACTGAAGTTGTCAATAGAACTTTGGGAACACTTTTGCGTGCTATTCTTAAAAAGAACTTGGATTGACATTTCTATGGACTTTATTTTGGGGTTGCCTAGGACTAAGAAGGGGAGGGATTCTATTTTTGTTGTTGTGGATAGATTCTCTAAGATGGCACATTTTATAGCTTGTCATAAAACCGATGATGCTTCAAACATTGCGGATTTGTTCTTTAGAGAAGTCGTTAGGTTGCATGGCATGCCTAGGACTATTGTTTCTGGTCGCGATGTTAAATTCTTGAGTTACTTTTGGAAGACTTTATGGGCTAAACTTGGCACAAAATTGTTGTTTTCTACTACTTGTCATCCTCAAACGGATG
The DNA here is from genome assembly GCF_022965805.1 of Primulina eburnea. NCBI lineage: Eukaryota > Viridiplantae > Streptophyta > Magnoliopsida > Lamiales > Gesneriaceae > Primulina > Primulina eburnea. Next base: position 289,303 of record NW_027331245.1, read on the forward strand.
GACAAACTGAAGTTGTCAATAGAACTTTGGGAACACTTTTGCGTGCTATTCTTAAAAAGAACTTGGATTGACATTTCTATGGACTTTATTTTGGGGTTGCCTAGGACTAAGAAGGGGAGGGATTCTATTTTTGTTGTTGTGGATAGATTCTCTAAGATGGCACATTTTATAGCTTGTCATAAAACCGATGATGCTTCAAACATTGCGGATTTGTTCTTTAGAGAAGTCGTTAGGTTGCATGGCATGCCTAGGACTATTGTTTCTGGTCGCGATGTTAAATTCTTGAGTTACTTTTGGAAGACTTTATGGGCTAAACTTGGCACAAAATTGTTGTTTTCTACTACTTGTCATCCTCAAACGGATGGACAAACTGAAGTTGTCAATAGAACTTTGGGAACACTTTTGCGTGCTATTCTTAAAAAGAACTTGGATTGACATTTCTATGGACTTTATTTTGGGGTTGCCTAGGACTAAGAAGGGGAGGGATTCTATTTTTGTTGTTGTGGATAGATTCTCTAAGATGGCACATTTTATAGCTTGTCATAAAACCGATGATGCTTCAAACATTGCGGATTTGTTCTTTAGAGAAGTCGTTAGGTTGCATGGCATGCCTAGGACTATTGTTTCTGGTCGCGATGTTAAATTCTTGAGTTACTTTTGGAAGACTTTATGGGCTAAACTTGGCACAAAATTGTTGTTTTCTACTACTTGTCATCCTCAAACGGATGGACAAACTGAAGTTGTCAATAGAACTTTGGGAACACTTTTGCGTGCTATTCTTAAAAAGAACTTGGATTGACATTTCTATGGACTTTATTTTGGGGTTGCCTAGGACTAAGAAGGGGAGGGATTCTATTTTTGTTGTTGTGGATAGATTCTCTAAGATGGCACATTTTATAGCTTGTCATAAAACCGATGATGCTTCAAACATTGCGGATTTGTTCTTTAGAGAAGTCGTTAGGTTGCATGGCATGCCTAGGACTATTGTTTCTGGTCGCGATGTTAAATTCTTGAGTTACTTTTGGAAGACTTTATGGGCTAAACTTGGCACAAAATTGTTGTTTTCTACTACTTGTCATCCTCAAACGGATGGACAAACTGAAGTTGTCAATAGAACTTTGGGAACACTTTTGCGTGCTATTCTTAAAAAGAACTTGGATTGACATTTCTATGGACTTTATTTTGGGGTTGCCTAGGACTAAGAAGGGGAGGGATTCTATTTTTGTTGTTGTGGATAGATTCTCTAAGATGGCACATTTTATAGCTTGTCATAAAATCCGATGATGCTTCAAACATTGCGGATTTGTTCTTTAGAGAAGTCGCTAGGTTGCATGGCATGCCTAGGACTATTGTTTCTGGTCGCGATGTTAAATTCTTGAGTTACTTTTGGAAGACTTTATGGGCTAAACTTGGCACAAAATTGTTGTTTTCTACTACTTGTCATCCTCAAACGGATGGACAAACTGAAGTTGTCAATAGAACTTTGGGAACACTTTTGCGTGCTATTCTTAAAAAGAACTTGGATTGACATTTCTATGGACTTTATTTTGGGGTTGCCTAGGACTAAGAAGGGGAGGGATTCTATTTTTGTTGTTGTGGATAGATTCTCTAAGATGGCACATTTTATAGCTTGTCATAAAATCCGATGATGCTTCAAACATTGCGGATTTGTTCTTTAGAGAAGTCGTTAGGTTGCATGGCATGCCTAGGACTATTGTTTCTGGTCGCGATGTTAAATTCTTGAGTTACTTTTGGAAGACTTTATGGGCTAAACTTGGCACAAAATTGTTGTTTTCTACTACTTGTCATCCTCAAACGGATGGACAAACTGAAGTTGTCAATAGAACTTTGGGAACACTTTTGCGTGCTATTCTTAAAAAGAACTTGGATTGACATTTCTATGGACTTTATTTTGGGGTTGCCTAGGACTAAGAAGGGGAGGGATTCTATTTTTGTTGTTGTGGATAGATTCTCTAAGATGGCACATTTTATAGCTTGTCATAAAACCGATGATGCTTCAAACATGCGGATTTGTTCTTTAGAGAAGTCGTTAGGTTGCATGGCATGCCTAGGACTATTGTTTCTGGTCGCGATGTTAAATTCTTGAGTTACTTTTGGAAGACTTTATGGGCTAAACTTGGCACAAAATTGTTGTTTTCTACTACTTGTCATCCTCAAACGGATGGACAAACTGAAGTTGTCAATAGAACTTTGGGAACACTTTTGCGTGCTATTCTTAAAAAGAACTTGGATTGACATTTCTATGGACTTTATTTTGGGGTTGCCTAGGACTAAGAAGGGGAGGGATTCTATTTTTGTTGTTGTGGATAGATTCTCTAAGATGGCACATTTTATAGCTTGTCATAAAACCGATGATGCTTCAAACATTGCGGATTGTTCTTTAGAGAAGTCGTTAGGTTGCATGGCATGCCTAGGACTATTGTTTCTGGTCGCGATGTTAAATTCTTGAGTTACTTTTGGAAGACTTTATGGGCTAAACTTGGCACAAAATTGTTGTTTTCTACTACTTGTCATCCTCAAACGGATGGACAAACTGAAGTTGTCAATAGAACTTTGGGAACACTTTTGCGTGCTATTCTTAAAAAGAACTTGGATTGACATTTCTATGGACTTTATTTTGGGGTTGCCTAGGACTAAGAAGGGGAGGGATTATATTTTTGTTGTTGTGGATTGATTCTCTAAGATGGCACATTTTATAGCTTGTCATAAAACCGATGATGCTTCAAACATGGCGGATTTGTTCTTTAGAGAAGTCGTTAGGTTGCATGGCATGCCTAGGACTATTGTTTCTGATCGCGATGTTAAATTCTTGAGTTACTTTTGGAAGACTTTATGGGCTAAACTTGGCACAAAATTGTTGTTTTCTACTACTTGTCATCCTCAAACGGATGGACAAACTGAAGTTGTCAATAGAACTTTGGGAACACTTTTGCGTGCTATTCTTAAAAAGAACTTGGATTGACATTTCTATTGACTTTATTTTGGGGTTGCCTAGGACTAAGAAGGGGAGGGATTCTATTTTTGTTGTTGTGGATAGATTCTCTAAGATGGCACATTTTATAGCTTGTCATAAAACCGATGATGCTTCAAACATTGCGGATTTGTTCTTTAGAGAAGTCGTTAGGTTGCATGGCATGCCTAGGACTATTGTTTCTGGTCGCGATGTTAAATTCTTGAGTTACTTTTGGAAGACTTTATGGGCTAAACTTGGCACAAAATTGTTGTTTTCTACTACTTGTCATCCTCAAACGGATGGACAAACTGAAGTTGTCAATAGAACTTTGGGAACACTTTTGCGTGCTATTCTTAAAAAGAACTTGGATTGACATTTCTATGGACTTTATTTTGGGGTTGCCTAGGACTAAGAAGGGGAGGGATTCTATTTTTGTTGTTGTGGATAGATTCTCTAAGATGGCACATTTTATAGCTTGTCATAAAACCGATGATGCTTCAAACATTGCGGATTTGTTCTTTAGAGAAGTCGCTAGGTTGCATGGCATGCCTAGGACTATTGTTTCTGTCGCGATGTTAAATTCTTGAGTTACTTTTGGAAGACTTTATGGGCTAAACTTGGCACAAAATTGTTGTTTTCTACTACTTGTCATCCTCAAACGGATGGACAAACTGAAGTTGTACAATAGAACTTTGGGAACACTTTTGCGTGCTATTCTTAAAAAGAACTTGGATTGACATTTCTATGGACTTTATTTTGGGGTTGCCTAGGACTAAGAAGGGGAGGGATTATATTTTTGTTGTTGTGGATAGATTCTCTAAGATGGCACATTTTATAGCTTGTCATAAAACCGATGATGCTTCAAGCATTGCGGATTTGTTCTTTAGATAAGTCGTTAGGTTGCATGGCATGCCTAGGACTATTGTTTCTGATCGCGATGTTAAATTCTTGAGTTACTTTTGGAAGACTTTATGGACTAAACTTGGCACAAAATTGTTGTTTTCTACTACTTGTCATCCTCTAACGGATGGACAAACTGAAGTTGTCAATAGAACTTTGGGAACACTTTTGCGTGCTATTCTTAAAAAGAACTTGGATTGACATTTCTATGGACTTTATTTTGGGGTTGCCTAGGACTAAGAAGGGGAGGGATTCTATTTTTGTTGTTGTGGATTGATTCTCTAAGATGGCACATTTTATAGCTTGTCATAAAATCCGATGATGCTTCAAACATGGCGGATTTGTTCTTTAGAGAAGTCGCTAGGTTGCATGACATGCCTAGGACTATTGTTTCTAGTCGCGATGTTAAATTCTTGAGTTACTTTTGGTAGACTTTATGGGCTAAACTTGGCACAAAATTGTTGTTTTCTACTACTTGTCATCCTCAAACGGATGGACAAACTGAAGTTGTCAATAGAACTTTGGGAACACTTTTGCGTGCTATTCTTAAAAAGAACTTGGATTGACATTTCTATGGACTTTATTTTGGGGTTGCCTAGGACTAAGAAGGGGAGGGATTCTATTTTTGTTGTTGTGGATTAGATTCTCTAAGATGGAACATTTTATAGCTTGTCATAAAATCGATGATGCTTCAAACATTGCGGATTTGTTCTTTAGAGAAGTCGTTAGGTTGCATGGCATGCCTAGGACTATTGTTTCTGGTCGCGATGTTAAATTCTTGAGTTACTTTTGGAAGACTTTATGGGCTAAACTTGGCACAAAATTGTTGTTTTCTACTACTTGTCATCCTCAAACGGATGGACAAACTGAAGTTGTCAATAGAACTTTGGGAACACTTTTGCGTGCTATTCTTAAAAAGAACTTGGATTGACATTTCTATTGACTTTATTTTGGGGTTGCCTAGGACTAAGAAGGGGAGGGATTCTATTTTTGTTGTTGTGGATAGATTCTCTAAGATGGCACATTTTATAGCTTGTCATAAAACCGATGATGCTTCAAACATTGCGGATTTGTTCTTTAGAGAAGTCGTTAGGTTGCATGACATGCCTAGGACTATTGTTTCTGGTCGCGATGTTAAATTCTTGAGTTACTTTTGGAAGACTTTATGGGCTAAACTTGGCACAAAATTGTTGTTTTCTACTACTTGTCATCCTCAAACGGATGGACAAACTGAAGTTGTCAATAGAACTTGGGAAAACTTTGCGTGCTATTCTTAAAAGAACTTGGATTGACATTTCTATGGACTTTATTTTGGGTTGCCTAGGACTAAGAAGGGGAGGGATTCTATTTTTGTTGTTGTGGATAGATTCTCTAAGATGGCACATTTTATAGCTTGTCATAAAACCGATGATGCTTCAAACATTGCGATTTGTTCTTTAGAGAAGTCGTTAGGTTGCATCGCATGCCTAGGGACTATTGTTTCTGGTCGCGATGTTAAATTCTTGAGTTACTTTCGGAAGGACTTTATGGGCTAAACTTGGCACAAAATTGTTGTTTTCTACTACTTGTCATCCTCAAACGGAATGGACAAACTGAAGTTGTCAATAGAACTTTGGGAACACTTTTGCGTGCTATTCTTAAAAAGAACTTGGATTGACATTTCTATGGACTTTATTTTGGGGTTGCCTAGGACTAAGAAGGGGAGGGATTCTATTTTTGTTGTTGTGGATAGATTCTCTAAGATGGCACATTTTATAGCTTGTCCTAAAACCGATGATGCTTCAAACATTAGCGGATTTGTTCTTTAGAGAAGTCGTTAGGTTGCATGGCATTGTCCTAGGACTATTGTTTCTGGTCGCGATGTTAAATTCTTGAGTTACTTTTGGAAGACTTTATAGGACTAAACTTGGCACAAAATTGTTGTTTTCTACTACTTGTCATCCTCTAAACGGATGGACAAACTGAAGTTGTCAATAGAACTTTGGGAACACTTTTGCGTGCTATTCTTAAAAAGAACTTGGATTGACATTTCTATGGACTTTATTTTGGGGTTGCCTAGGACTAAGAAGGGGAGGGATTCTATTTTTGTTGTTGTGGATTGATTCTCTAAGATGGCACATTTTATAGCTTGTCATAAAATCCGATGATGCTTCAAACATGGCGGATTTGTTCTTTAGAGAAGTCGCTAGGTTGCATGACATGCCTAGGACTATTGTTTCTAGTCGCGATGTTAAATTCTTGAGTTACTTTTGGTAGACTTTATGGGCTAAACTTGGCACAAAATTGTTGTTTTCTACTACTTGTCATCCTCAAACGGATGGACAAACTGAAGTTGTCAATAGAACTTTGGGACACTTTTGCGTGCTATTCTTAAAAAGAACTTGGATTGACATTTCTATGGACTTTATTTTGGGGTTGCCTAGGACTAAGAAGGGGAGGGATTCTATTTTTGTTGTTGTGGATTAATTCTCTAAGATGGAACATTTTATAGCTTGTCATAAAATCGATGATGCTTCAAACATTGCGGATTTGCTCTTTAGAGAAGTCGTTAGGTTGCATGGCATGCCTAGGACTATTGTTTCTGGTCGCGATGTTAAATTCTTGAGTTACTTTTGGTGAGACTTTGTGGGCTAAACTTGGCACAAAATTGTTGTTTTCTACTACTTGTCATCCTCAAACGGATGGACAAACTGAAGTTGTCAATAGAACTTTGGGAACACTTTTGCGTGCTATTCTTAAAAAGAACTTGGATTGACATTTCTATTGACTTTATTTTGGGGTTGCCTAGGACTAAGAAGGGGAGGGATTCTATTTTTGTTGTTGTGGATAGATTCTCTAAGATGGCACATTTTATAGTTGTCATAAAACCGTTGATGCTTCAAACATTGCGGAATTGTTCTTTAGAGAAGTCGTTTGGTTGCATGGCATGCCTAGGACTATTGTTTCTGGTCGCGATGATAAATTCTTGAGTTACTTTTGGAAGACTTTATGGGCTAAACTTGGCACAAAATTGTTGTTTTCTACTACTTGTCATCCTCAAACGGATGGACAAACTGAAGTTGTCAATAGAACTTTGGGAACACTTTTGCGTGCTATTCTTAAAAAGAACTTGGATTGACATTTCTATGGACTTTATTTTGGGGTTGCCTAGGACTAAGAAGGAGAGGGATTCTATTTTTGTTGTTGTGGATTGATTCTCCAAGATGGCACATTTTATAGCTTGTCATAAAACCGATGATGCTTGACTTTATGGGCTAAACTTGGCACAAAATTGTTGTTTTCTACTACTTGTCATCCTCAAACGGATGGACAAACTGAAGTTGTCAATAGAACTTTGGGAACACTTTTGCGTGCTATTCTTAAAAAGAACTTGGATTGACATTTCTATGGACTTTATTTTGGGGTTGCCTAGGACTAAGAAGGGGAGGGATTCTATTTTTGTTGTTGTGGATTAATTCTCTAAGATGGCACATTTTATAGCTTGTCATAAAATCCGATGATGCTTCAAACATTGCGGATTTGTTCTTTAGAGAAGTCGTTAGGTTGCATGGCATGCCTAGGACTATTGTTTCTGGTCGCGATGTTAAATTCTTGAGTTACTTTTGGTGAGACTTTATGGGCTAAACTTGGCACAAAATTGTTGTTTTCTACTACTTGTCATCCTCAAACGGATGAACAAACTGAAGTTGTCAATAGAACTTTGGGAACACTTTTGCGTGCTATTCTTAAAAAGAACTTGGATTGACATTTCTATGGACTTTATTTTGGGGTTGCCTAGGACTAAGAAGGGGAGGGATTCTATTTTTGTTGTTGTGGATTAATTCTCTAAGATTGAACATTTTATAGCTTGTCATAAAATCGATGATGCTTCAAACATTGCGGATTTTTTCTTTAGAGAAGTCGTTAGGTTGCATGGCATGCCTAGGACTATTGTTTCTGGTCGCGATGTTAAATTCTTGAGTTACTTTTGGTGGACTTTATGGGCTAAACTTGGCACAAAATTGTTGTTTTCTACTACTTGTCATCCTCAAACGGATGGACAAACTGAAGTTGTCAATAGAACTTTGGGAACACTTTTGCGTGCTATTCTTAAAAAGAACTTGGATTGACATTTCTATTGACTTTATTTTGGGGTTGCCTAGGACTAAGAAGGGGAGGGATTCTATTTTTGTTTTTGTGGATAGATTCTCTAAGATGGCACATTTTATAGTTTGTCATAAAACCGATGATGCTTCAAACATTGCGGATTTGTTCTTTAGAGAAGTCGTTAGGTTGCATGGCATGCCTAGGACTATTGTTTCTGGTCGCGATGTTAAATTCTTGAGTTACTTTTGGAAGACTTTATGGGCTAAACTTGGCACAAAATTGTTGTTTTTCTACTACTTGTCATCCTCAAACGGATGGACAAACTGAAGTTGTCAATAGAACTTTGGGAACCTTTTGCGTGCTATTCTTAAAAAGAACTTGGATTGACATTTCTATGGACTTTATTTTGGGGTTGCCTAGGACTAAAGAAGGGGAGGGATTCTATTTTTGTTGTTGTGGATAGATTCTCTAAGATGGCACATTTTATAGCTTGTCATAAAACCGATGATGCTTCAAACATTGCGGATTTGTTCTTTAGAGAAGTCGCTAGGTGCATGGCATGCCTAGGACTATTGTTTCTGGTCGCGATGTTAAATTCTTGAGTTACTTTTGGAAGACTTTATGGGCTAAACTTTGCACAAAATGTTGTTTTCTACTACTTGTCATCCTCAAACGGATGGACAAACTGAAGTTGTCAATAGAACTTTGGGAACACTTTTGCGTGCTATTCTTAAAAAGAACTTGGATTGACATTTCTATGGACTTTATTTTGGGGTTGCCTAGGACTAAGAAGGGGAGGGATTCTATTTTTGTTGTTGTGGATAGATTCTCTAAGATGGCACATTTTATAGCTTGTCATAAAACCGATGATGCTTCAAGCATTGCGGATTTGTTCTTTAGATAAGTCGTTAGGTTGCATGGCAAGCCTAGGACTATTGTTTCTGATCGCGATGTTAAATTCTTGAGTTACTTTTGGAAGACTTTATGGACTAAACTTGGCACAAAATTGTTGTTTTCTACTACTTGTCATCCTCTAACGGATGGACAAACTGAAGTTGTCAATAGAACTTTGGGAACACTTTTGCGTGCTATTCTTAAAAAGAACTTGGATTGACATTTCAATGGACTTTATTTTGGGGTTGCCTAGGACTAAGAAGGGGAGGGATTCTATTTTTGTTGTTGTGGATTGATTCTCTAAGATGGCACATTTTATAGCTTGTCATAAAATCCGATGATGCTTCAAATATGGCGGATTTGTTCTTTAGAGAAGTCGCTAGGTTGCATGACATGCCTAGGACTATTGTTTCTAATCGCGATGTTAAATTCTTGAGTTACTTTTGGTAGACTTTATGGGCTAAACTTGGCACAAAATTGTTGTTTTCTACTACTTGTCATCCTCAAACGGATGGACAAACTGAAGTTGTCAATAGAACTTTGGGAACACTTTTGCGTGCTATTCTTAAAAAGAACTTGGATTGACATTTCTATGGACTTTATTTTGGGGTTGCCTAGGACTAAGAAGGGGAGGGATTCTATTTTTGTTGTTGTGGATTAATTCTCTAAGATGGAACATTTTATAGCTTGTCATAAAATCGATGATGCTTCAAACATTGCGGATTTGTTCTTTAGAGAAGTCGTTAGGTTGCATGGCATGCCTAGGACTATTGTTTCTGGTCGCGATGTTAAATTCTTGAGTTACTTTTGGTGGACTTTATGGGCTAAACTTGGCACAAAATTGTTGTTTTCTACTACTTTTCATACTCAAACGGATGGACAAACTGAAGTTGTCAATAGAACTTTGGGAACACTTTTGCGTGCTATTCTTAAAAAGAACTTGGATTGACATTTCTATTGACTTTATTTTGGGGTTGCCTAGGACTAAGAAGGGGAGGGATTCTATTTTTGTTGTTGTGGATAGATTCTCTAAGATGGCACATTTTATAGTTTGTCATAAAACCGATGATGCTTCAAACAATGCAGATTTGTTCTTTAGAGAAGTCGTTAGGTTGCATGGCATGCCTAGGACTATTGTTTCTGGTCGCGATGTTAAATTCTTGAGTTACTTTTGGAAGACTTTATGGGCTAAACTTGGCACAAAATTGTTGTTTTCTACTACTTGTCATCCTCAAACGGATGGACAAACTGAAGTTGTCAATAGAACTTTGGGAACACTTTTGCGTGCTATTCTTAAAAAGAACTTGGATTGACATTTCTATGGACTTTATTTTGGGGTTGCCTAGGACTAAGAAGGAGAGGGATTCTATTTTTGTTGTTGTGGATTGATTCTCCAAGATGGCACATTTTATAGCTTGTCATAAAACCGATGATGCTTGACTTTATGGGCTAAACTTGGCACAAAATTGTTGTTTTCTACTACTTGTCATCCTCAAACGGATGGACAAACAGAAGTTGTCAATAGAACTTTGGGAACACTTTTGCGTGCTATTCTTAAAAAGAACTTGGATTGACATTTCTATGGACTTTATTTTGGGGTTGCCTAGGACTAAGAAGCGGAGGGATTATATTTTTGTTGTTGTGGATTGATTCTCTAAGATGGCACATTTTATAGCTTGTCATAAAACCGATGATGCTTCAAGCATTGCGGATTTGTTCTTTAGATAAGTCGTTAGGTTGCATGGCAAGCCTAGGACTATTGTTTCTGATCGCGATGTTAAATTCTTGAGTTACTTTTGGAAGACTTTATGGACTAAACTTGGCACAAAATTGTTGTTTTCTAC